>NC_092036.1:29770190-29995931 GCF_003086295.3 Arachis hypogaea | reverse complement strand
GTTACGTCAATGATCCATTACAAGACAAACAATCATATAATTTCTTATTTTATTTCATTTTTTTACCCTTTTTTTATGAACACCTTAAAAAAAAAAACATGCTTCAAAAGTTAAGTATCAGCATCAAAAGCAATCTCTGTAACTACTAACAAGCCATCATTCAGCACAATCCATTCATTGAAGCTCGCCGAGTTATGTGTGCACCTCTTTTGGTTAGAATATTCAATACTAAATTAACATATCTTTTAATCAAGTCGACGCAAACATCCCAATTTACTTGCACTAAAATCACTTGGGCTTATGTGATATTATGTTTGACATATTTTAATTTACTATGTACTATTTTGCTAAAATAATAGCTTAATATCATATTTATAAATTAAAGGAGATTAAAATCTGTTATATGTGTTTTACCTAAAAATTTAGATATTTGTTTGGTTTGAATTTTTCTTTTTAAGATTTTGTAAAATAAAAATAAAAAATAAAAAATATCCTTTGATTATTTTTATTTATAAAATTTTAAAGATAAAAATATTAAAAATGAAAATAAAAACTTAAAAGCATGGTATGAGAGTAAATTATGTTACTTTTGGTCACATGATTTGATGCTTCAAACTTCACTAGAATTTTAGAACGCACTAATTAAAAGAAAAAGAAAAAGAGTGTTTCTGAAATTTTAAAAAATCTTTTTTTTATATATTATTTTAAAAATCTTTAAATGATAAAAAGAGATGTTTCTTTTATGTTCTTTTTGGGCTAGATAAAATATTGCTAAGGTTTGGATAGTCAAATTAAAGCCCATCTTACTAGAATTTAAAATTTATTGCATTTGAAAAAAAAATAACAACAGGATTATAAAAAAATATATTACTAAATGTATTAAAAAAAAACATATATATTTAGAAAACCTAATGATGTTATTGTATGCTTTTATCTTTCCTTAATTTCCAATTATATATATATAATATTGTAACTATAACACTTTTTTTTTTTGAGATTTAGCAAGGATTGGACAACTTAATCCAAATCACAAAACCTAGGACACCAACTATAATGTCCCAATTTTCAGTAGGTATGAATCACTGTTAGTCATTAAACGCTATCTGTTAGTAATTTTATAAAACTCTAGACTCTGTATATTTTATTATATATGAGTCTATCGCACTATCGAAATCATATAAGTTAGACAGATTTTATATATTTTACGGTTTTAAAGTTAGAAATTATGTCCAAACTAAATGCTAAGAAATACCATATAGAAAATAAATAAAAAAAATACCATTTAATTGGAACAAATAGTCAACAAGTAGTCGTAAAAATAAAACAAGTAGCATTCATACATCATCATAAAAAGTCAGTACATACTAGACTCGATCAACATACTTATATATAGTTATAACCTACTAGACGTTTGGTCTATGCAGCAAATCCCTAAGCTAGCATCTAGCCTAAGCAAAAGAAATCAAATCCTAATCCCTCAGAAAGAAACTACTAAAGCGAGGGAAAACAGAAGCTAAGGAAACAACAACCCTCTAAACAAAACACCAACGAGGCGTCACCAGCAAAATCCGTCTCGAAACTAATCTTGAGCATCACTCGGAGCACTTTTTGTAACACCCTACCATACAGAGTCTTATGCTTAAGTCATAATTCAGAGATGGCAAGGTATTATGACCTCTAAAATAAAAATTTAGTACGTATAGTGTATGAATGATTGATTATAACTAGGAGCCTTTGTAAAAAAAATGGGTAAACAAAAATCGCAACTCAAAAGCGCAACACTCCGATCGATAACGTAACGAATAAGGATAAACCAACGCGAGATTATATATATATACAAAGGAGTGTCCAAAACAGGAATATCAAGACTCAAAATCCGGCTGCGAAGATAACCGGTCCGAGCATAGCATATATATACATATGATAAAATAAAGGAAACCCAAAGGAAACCCAAAAGGGACACATACAGAAACCTATTCTCCAAAATCTCCCATAAGAGGACATATAAACTAAAACAGAGTCCCAAGAACAAAGGATCTTCGCGAATCCAGAAGTCCCCAGCAGGTCTCAGCGAGAAACCTCACGTCCTGCATCTGAAAACCACAAAATCCGCATGGTGAGAACCAGAGGTTCCCAGCATGGTAACAGCTTCCACATATATAATACATTAATAATAGAGGAAAGCCAAAGGCAATCTAGAACTTCCTCCAGATAATAATCAAAGCTTATAAACAAGCTTAAACCATATGTGGCGACTGACTAAAGGTTCTTCAGTCTAACTAATACTTCCCTTTCCAATTTCCTTCAGACCTCCCATCCACCAGCAGGAGTATAATGTAGCAAACACAGTTATATCAAACAAGAAATATACAAATAGGAACAATTAAGGCATTTAGACAATTAGCAAGTAATATGCAGTCAAATAGGCAATCTCAAACAATTCATATAGTATGCATATGATGAATGACTTCCCTATGGCTGATGATATCATGTCGGTTATAAGCCAACCCGACAAGTCCGGAGCTAACCATTGGACTGTCCCTTTGTCCGCATCCCCAACTCGAGTTATACTCATCATAAATTTGATTATAATCATATCTATATCCATCACCTTCAATGGTGAATATTTATGGGGTGAGCTTATCCGGGCTTTCACAGTGCCCGGCCACCCTTAGACAAGGTCAAACGAGCTTCGAGTCTCAACCTGGAGCACGTGGTGGCAGCCACTCTTCCTTCCAGGAAAAACTTCATCTCCAACATGGAAGTGCAACATCACAATTCATTCACAGCATATATGCATTTATACTACCATAATCATGGCTCCACGTAACATGCAATAACAGCATCCGGCTCAGTTAAATCCATAACCAGCCATTCATAACAATCACGGCCCTTCGCACAAAACTGGCACATTCAGGCACAAAACTGGTGGACGAAATTGTGATCCTCAAAATTGGTCTCTTTGTATCGTGTGAAATCAAAAAATACCCAAAGAGATCATGGTGTGATAAATTGGGATCTTAATAATCCCTGGTGGATCATAACTCCGTTCAACTAACCAGCAAGTGTACTGGGTCATCCAAGTAATACCTTACGTGAGTAAGGGTCGATCCCACAGAGATTGTTGGTATGAAGCAAGCTATGGTCACCTTGTAATCTCAGTTAGGCAGATTAAATTGGTTTATGATGAGTCCAAAATTTAATAATGAATAGAAATTAAAAAGGGATAGAAATACTTATGTAAATCAATAGTGGGAATTTCAGATAGGCGTATGGAGATGCTGTGCTCCTCTTGAATCTCTACTTTCTTATTACATTCATCCAATCCTTCTTACTCCTTTCCATGGCAAGCTGTATGTAGGGCATCACCGTTGTCAATGGCTACATCCCATCCTCTCAGTGAAAACGTTCCTATGCTCTGTCACAGCAGGCTAATCATCTGTCGGTTCTCATCAGGTTGGAATAGAATCCAATGATTCTTTTGTGTTTGTCATCACGCCCAGCCTTCAGGAGTTTTAAGCTCGTCACAGTCATTCAATCCCAGAATCCTACTCGGAATACCATAGACAAGGTTTAGAATTTCCGGATCCTCATGAATGCCGCCATCTATCTAACTTATACCACGAAGATTCTGCTGGGGAATCTAAGAGATATGCGCCCGGCCTAGAGTAGAACAGAAGTGGTTGTCAATTACACGCGTTCATAGGTGAGAATGATAATGAGTGTCACGGATCATCACATTCATCAAGTTGAAGTGCAACGTATATCTTGGAATAAGAATAAAAGAGAATTGAATAGAAAGTAATAGTAATTGTATTGAAACTTGAGTACAGCAGAGCTCCACACCCTTAATCTATGGTGTGCAGAAACTCCACCGTTGAAAATACATAAGTGAAAGGTTCAGGATGGCCGAATGGCCACCCCCATGGTCTAAGGACTAGGCGTCCAGAGATGTCTTATACACTAGTAAAAGTCCTATTTATAATAAACTAGCTACTAGGGTTTACATGAGTAAGTATTTGATGCATAAATCCACTTCCGGGGCCCACTTGGTGTATGCTTGGGCTGAGCTTAATCTATCCACGAGCTGAGGCTTTTCTTGGAGTTGAACGCCAAAGTTATAACGTGTTTTGGGCGTTCAACTCCGGATCATGACGTGTTTCTGGCGTTTAACTCCAGACAGCAGCATGTACTTGGCGTTCAACGCCAAGTTACGTCGTCAATTTCCGAATAAAGCATGGACTATTATATATTGCTGGAAAGCTCTGGATGTCTACTTTCCAACGCCATTGAGAGCGCGCCAATTGGAGTTCTGTAGCTTCAGAAAATCCATTTCGAGTGCAGGGAGGTCAGATTCCAACAGCATCAGCAGTCCTTTTGTCAGCCTTTTTCAGAGTTTTGCTCAATCCCTCAATTTCAGTCAGAAATTTCCTGAAATCACAGAAAAACACACAAACTCATAGTAAAGTCCAGAAATGTGAATTTAACATAAAAACTAATGAAAACATCCTAAAAGTAGCTTGAACTTACTAAAAACTACCTAAAAACAATGCCAAAAAGCGTATAAATTATCCGCTCATCACAACACCAAACTTAAATTGTTGCTTGTCCCCAAGCAACTGAAATTCAATGAGGATAAAAAGAAGAGAATATACTATAGATTCCAAAATATCAATGAATATTAATTCTAATTAGATGAGCGGGACTTGTAGCTTTTTGCTTCTGAACAGTTTTGGCATCTCACTTTTTCCTTTGAAGTTCAGAATGATTGGCTTCTCTAGGAACTTAGAATTTGGATAGTGTTATTGACTTTCCTAGTTAAGCATGTTGATTCTTGAACACAGCTACTTATGAGTCTTGGCCGTGGCCCTAAGCACTTTGTTTTCCAGTATTACCACCGGATACATAAATGCCACAGACACATGACTGGGGTGAACCTTTTCAGATTGTGACTCAGCTTTGCTAGAGTCCCCAGTTAGTGGTGTCCAGAGCTCTTAAGCACACTCTTTTGCTTTGGATCACGACTTTAACCACTCAGTCTCAAGCTTTTCACTTGGACCTTCATGACACAAGCACATGGTTAGGGACAGCTTGATTTAGCCCGCTTAGGCCTGGATTTTATTTCCTTGGGCCCTCCTATCCATTGATGCTCAAAGCCTTGGATCCTTTTTACCCTTGCCTTTTGGTTTTAAGGGCTATTGGCTTTTTCTGCTTGCTTTTTTTTTTCTTTCTATTTTTTTTCGCCAAAATTTTTTTTTTTGAATACTTTTTCTTTTCACTGCTTTTTCTTGCTTCAAGAATCAATTTCATGATTTTTCAGATCATCAATAACATTTCTCTTTGTTCATCATTCTTTCAAGAGCCAACAATTTTAACATTCATAAACAACAAGATCAAAAGACATATGCACTGTTCAATCATTCATTCAGAAAACAAAAAGTATTGTCACCACATCAATATAATTAAACTAATTCAAGGATAAATTCAAAATTCATGTACTTCTTGTTCTTTTGAATTAAAACATTTTTCATTTAAGAGAGGTGAAGGATTAATGGATTTTATTCATAGCTTTAAGACATGGTTACTACATACTAATGATCATGAAGTAGAGACACAAAACATAGATAAACACAACATAAAAACCGAAAAGCAGAAAGAAATAAGAACAAGGAATGAATCCACTTAGTGGCGTCTTCTTCTTGAAGGACCAACAATGTCTTTAAGCTCTTCTATGTCCTTCCTTGCCTTTGTTGCTCCTCCCTCATTGCTCTTTGATCTTCTCTTATTTCATGGAGAATGATGGAGTGCTCATGATGTTCCACCCTTAATTGTTCCACATTGTGGCTCAAATCTTCTAAGGAAGTGTTGAGTTGCTCCCAATAGTTGTTGGGAGGAAAGTGCATCCCTTGAGGCATCTCAGGGATTTCTTGATGATGAGCTTCCTCATGCATCTCTTGAGAACCGTGGAGGGTCTCTCTTGCTTGCTCCATCCTCTTCTTGGTGATGGGCTTATCCTCTTCAATGGAGATGTCTCCTTCTATGATAACTCCAGCTGAGTAACATAGATGGCAGATAAGGTGAGGAAAAGCTATCCGTGCCATTGTGGAGGACTTGTCGGCTATTTTGTAGATTTCATTGGAGATAACCTCATGAACTTCTACTTCCTCTCCAATCATGATGCTATGAATCATGCTGGCCCGATCCACAGTAACTTCAGATCGGTTGCTAGTAGGAATGATGGAGCGTTGAATGAACTCCAACCATCCTCTAGCCACAGGCTTGAGGTCCAGTCTTCTTAGTTGAACTGGCTTGCCTTTGGAGTCTATTCTCCATTGGGCTCCTTCCACACATATGTCCATTAGGACTTAGTCCAACCTTTGATTAAAGTTGACCCTTCTAGTGTAGGGGCGTTCATCTCCTTGCATCATGGGCAAGTGAAACGCCAACCTCACATTTTTCGGACTAAAATCTAAGTATTTCCCCCGAACCATTGTGAGATAATTCTTTGGATTCGGGTTCATACTTTGATCATGGTTCCTAGTGATCCATGCATTGGCATAGAACTCTTGAACCATTAAGATTCCGACTTGTTGCATGGGGTTGGTTAAGACTTCCCAACCTCTTCTTCGGGTTTCATGTCGGATCTCCGGATACTCATTTTTCTTGAGCTTGAAAGGGACCTCAGGGATCACCTTCTTCTTTGCCACAACATCATAGAAGTGGTCTTGATGGCTTTTGGAGATGAATCTTTCCATCTCCCATGACTCGGAGGTGGAAGCTTTTGTCTTCCCTTTTCCTTTTCCGGCCTTAGGTGCCATTGATGGTAGTGGAAAACAAAAAAGATTGTGCTTTGACCACACACCAAACTTAAAATATTGCTCGTCCTCGAGCAATAGAAGAAAGAAGAAAGAAGAAGAAGAAGAAGAAGAAGAAGAAGAAGAGAAGAAGAAGAAGAAAATATGGTAGAGGGGAAGAATGTAGGTTCGGCCTAGGTGAAGAAGAAGGGGTTGTGTTGTGTGAAAATGAAGTAGAATGGAAGGGTATATATAGGGAGAGGAGGTAGTGTTTGTTCGGCCATTTAGGGTGGGAATGGGTGGAAAAATGGTTTTGAATTTTGGAAGGTAGGTGGGGTTTATGGGGAAGAGTGGATGGATGTGAGTGGTGAAGGGGGTGATTGGGAAGAGGAATTGAGGTGATTGGTGAAGAGTGTTGGGAAATGTGACATGGGGAATACAAATCACAAAAATAGGATTAGGAGGTAAGGTGGGAATATAGTAGGTGGGGATCCTGTGGGGACCACAGATCCTGAGGTGATCCTGTGGGGTCCACAGATCCTGAGGTGTCAAGGAATTCCATCCCTGCACCAAATAGGCATGTAAATTGCCTTTGCACACCATTCTGGCGTTTAAACGCCGTGTGGTGCACGTTCTGGGCGTTCAACGCCCATGTAAAGCATGTTTCTGGCGTTGAACGCCAGGTTCATGCTTGTTACTGGCGTTCAGCGCCAGCTTTTCTTCTCTAGGCACATTCCTAGCGTTCAGCGCCAGAATGTTGCTTGTTTCTGGCGTTCAGTGCCAGAATGATGCTCTGTTCTGGCGTTGAACGCCGGCCAGATGCATCTTACTGGCATTGAACGCCAGCCTGTGCTTCCTCCAGGGTGTGATTTTTTTCTTCTGCTGTTTTTGATTCTGTTTTTAATTTTTATGATTTTTTCGTGACTCCTCATGATCATGTACCTAATAAAACACAAAATAAAAATAAAATAATATAAAATAAAAATTAGATAAAATTGGGTTGCCTCCCAACAAGCACTTCTTTAATGTCAATAGCTTGACAGTGGCTCTCATGGAGCCACAAGGTGATCAGGTCAATGTTGTATAGTCCCAACACCAAACTTAGAGTTTGGATATGGGATCTTAACACCAAACTTAGAGTTTGGTTGTGGCCTCACAACACCAAACTTAGAGTTTGACTGTGGAGGCTCTTCTTGACTCTGAACTGAAAGAAGCTCTTCATGCTTACTCTCTTTTGTCACAGAGGGATGGCCTTGTGCCTAAAACACAAGGTAGTCCCCATTCAATTGAAGGACTAATTCACCTCTGTTGACATCTATTACAGCTTCTGCTGTGGCTAGGAAAGGTCTTCCAAGGATGATGCATTCATCCTCTTCCTTCCTAGTGTCTAAGATTATGAAATCAGCAGGGATGTAAAGGCCTTCAACCTTTACTAGCACGTCCTCCACTATTCCATAAGCTTGTCTCAATGACTTGTCTGCCAATTGTAATGAGAACAAGGCAGGTTGTACCTCAATGATCCCCAGCTTCTCCATTACAGAGAGTGGCATAAGATTTATCCCTGACCCTAGATCACATAGAGCCTTTTCAAAGGTCATGGTGCCTATGGTACAAGGTATTAAGAACTTGCCAGGATCTTGTTTCTTTTGAGGTAGAGTTTTCTAAATCCAAGAATCTAGTTTACTAATGAGCAAGGGAGGTTCACTTTCCCAAGTCTCATTACCAAACAACTTGGCATTCAGCTTCATGATAGCTCCTAAATATTGAGCAACTTGCTCTCCAGTCACATCTTCATCCTCTTCAGAGGAAGAATAGTCTTCAGAGCTCATGAATGGCAGAAGGAGATTTAATGGAATCTCTATGGTCTCTGTATGAGCCCCAGATTCCGTTGGATCCTTAACAGGAAACTCCTTCTTGCTTGAAGGACGTCCCAGGAGGTCTTCCTCACTAGGATTTTCGTCCTCCTCCTCCCTTGTGCATTTGGCCACATTAATCACATCAATGGCCTTGCACTCTCCTTTTGGATTCTCTTCTGTATTGCTTGGGAGAATACTGGGAGGAGTTTCAATGACTTTCTTACTCAGCTAGCCCACTTGTGCTTCCAGATTTCTGATGGAGGATCTAGTTTCATTCATGAAACTGAAAGTGGCCTTTGACAGATCAGAGACTAGATTGGCTAAATTAGAAGTGTTTTGTTCAGAATTCTCTGTCTGTTGCTGAGAGGATGATGGATATGGCTTGCTATTGTTCAGCCTATTGCGTCCACCATTGTTAAAGCCTTGTTGAGGCTTTTGTTGATCCTTCCATGAGAAATTTGGATGATTTCTCCAAGATGGATTATAGGTGTTTCCATAAGGTTCACCCATGTAATTAACCTCTTCCATGGCAGGGTTCTCAAGATCATAAGCTTCTTCAGAAGCTGCCTCTTTAGTACTGTTGGATGCATGTTGCCATCCATTCAGACTTTGAGAGATCATGTTGACCTGTTGAGTCAACACTTTGTTCTGAGCCAATATGGCATTCAGAGCATCAATTTCAAGAACTCCTTTCTTCTGAGGTATCCCATTATTCACGGAATTCCTCTCAGAAGTGTACATGAATTGGTTGTTTGCAACCATGTCAATGAGTTCTTGAGCCTCTTCAGGCGTTTTCTTTAGGTGAATAGATCCACCTGCAGAATGGTCCAATGACATTTTCGAAAATTCAGATAGACCATAATAGAATATATCTAATATGGTCCATTCTGAAAACATGTCAGATGGACATCTTTTGGTCAGCTGCTTGTATCTTTCCCAAGCTTCATAGAGGGATTCACCATCTTTTTGCTTGAAGGTTTGAACATCCACTCTCAGCTTGCTCAGCTTTTGAGGAGGAAAGAATTTATCCAAGAAGGCTGTGACCAGCTTATCCCAGGAGTCCAGGCTATCCTTGGGTTGTGAATCCAACCATATTCTAGCTCTGTCTCTTACAGCAAAAGGGAAAAGCATGAGTCTGTAGACTTCAGGATCAACTCCATTCGTCTTTACAGTCTCACAGATCTGCAAGAACTCAGTTAAAAACTGATAAGGATCTTCAGATGGAAGTCCATAAAACTTGCAGTTTTGTTGCATTAAAGCAACTAGCTGAGGTTTCAGCTCAAAGTTATTGGCTCCAATGGCAGGAATGGAGATGCTTCTTCCATCAAACTTGGACGTTGGCTTTGTGAAGTCACCAAGCATTCTCCTTGCATTATTATTATTTTCGGCTGCCATCTCCTTCTCTTGTTCGAAAATTTCTGAAAGGTTGTTTCTGGATTGTTGTAGTTTAGCTTCTCTTAATTTTCTCTTCAAAGTCCTTTTAGGTTCTGGATCAATTTCAACAAGAGTGCCTTTATCCTTGTTCTTGCTCATATGAAAGAGAGAAGAAAATAAGAAAAGAAAGAGAAATCCTCTATGTCACAGTATAGAGATTCCTTTATGTTAGTAGAAAAAGAAAAGAGAGAAGAAAGTAGAAGAGGGGATTCGGATATTAGGTAAAGAGGGGTGAAGAGAAGTGTTATTAATTAAATAAATAAATAGAATAAGAAAAGAGAGGTTAGTGATTTTCGAAAATTAAAGATAAAATAAGATTGAAATTAAAATTTAAAACAAAAAGAATTTTTGAAAAAGAGATGAGATATTTTCGAAAATTAGAGAGGGAAAAGTAGTTAGTTGGTTTTGAAAAAGATAAGAAACAAACAAAAAGTTAAATAGTTAGTTGAAAAAGATATTAAAGTCAAATTTGAAAAGATAAGAAGATAAGAAGTTAGATAAGATATTTTGAAATCAAATTTTGAAAAAGATAAAATTTTTGAAAAGATAAGATAAAAGATAAAAAGATTTAATTTTTAAATTTTAAATTACTTACTTCACTAACAAGAAACTACAAGATAAGATTCTAGAACTTAAAGATTGAATCTTTCTTAACAAAAAAGTAACAAACTTCAAATTTTTGAATCAATCACATTAATTGTTAGCTAATTTTCGAAAATATGATATAAAGATAAGAAAAAGATTTTGAAAAATATTTTGAAAAAGATTTTTTTGAAATTTTCGAAGAATAGGAAAAAAATGAAAAAGATATAATTTTTGAAAAAGATTTTGAAAAGATAAGATTTTTAAAATTGAAATTTTGACTTGACTTGTAAGAAACAACTAATTTTTTAAAAATTTTTGACCAAGTCAACCCAAAATTTCGAAAATTTGGATGGAAATAAGGAAAAGATATTTTTTGATTTTTTTGAATTTTTAATGATGAGAGAGAAAAACAACAAAAATGACTCACAACATGAAAATTATGAATCAAAACTCATGATGCATGCAAGAACACTATGAATGTCAAGATGAACACCAAGAACACTTTGAAGATCATGATGAACATCAAGAACATAATTTTGAAAAATTTTTGATGGAAAGAAAACATGCAAGACACCAAACTTAGAAATCTTTAATGCATGGACTCTAACAAACGAGAAATGCATATGAAAAACAACAAACAACACAAAACAAGAAATCATCAAGATCAAACAAGAGGATTTACCAAGAACATCTTGAAGATCATGAAGAACACTATGAATGCATGAATTTTCGAAAAATGCAAGAAAAATTTTCTAAAGCATGCAATTGACACCAAACTTAAAAATTGACTCAAGACTCAAACAAGAAACACAAAATATTTTTAGTTTTTTTTATGATTTTATGATTTTTTTGTATTTTTATTATTTTTTTCGAAAATATACTTTAGAAAAACGAAAATAATAATAAAAAAATATTTTTGAAAGATTTTTGAAAACTTTTTGAAAAGAAAATTACCTAATCTGAGCAACAAGATGAACCGTCAGTTGTCCATACTCGAACAATCCCCGGCAACGGCGCCAAAAACTTGGTGGACGAAATTGTGATCCTCAAAATTGGTCTCTTTGTATTCGTGTGAAATCAAAAATACCCCAAAGAGATCATGGTGTGATAAATTGGGATCTTAATAATCCCTGGTGTGATCATAACTCCGTTCAACTTAACCAGCAAGTGTACTGGGTCATCCAAGTAATACCTTACGTGAGTAAGGGTCGATCCCACAGAGATTGTTGGTATGAAGCAAGCTATGGTCACCTTGTAAATCTCAGTTAGGCAGATTAAATTGGTTTATGATGAGTCCGAAATTTAATAATGAATAGAAATTAAAAAGGGATAGAAATACTTATGTAAATCAATAGTGGGAATTTCAGATAGGCGTATGGAGATGCTGTGCTCCTCTTGAATCTCTACTTTCTTATTACATTCATCCAATCCTTCTTACTCCTTTCCATGGCAAGCTGTATGTAGGGCATCACCGTTGTCAATGGCTACATCCCATCCTCTTAGTGAAAACGTTCCTATGCTCTGTCACAGCACGGCTAATCATCTGTCGGTTCTCAATCAGGTTGGAATAGAATCCAATGATTCTTTTGTGTTTGTCATCACGCCCAGCCTTCAGGAGTTTTAAGCTCGTCACAGTCATTCAATCCCAGAATCCTACTCGGAATACCATAGACAAGGTTTAGAATTTCCGGATCCTCATGAATGCCGCCATCTATCTAACTTATACCACGAAGATTCTGCTGGGGAATCTAAGAGATATGCGCCCGGCCTAGAGTAGAACAGAAGTGGTTGTCAATTACACGCGTTCATAGGTGAGAATGATAATGAGTGTCACGGATCATCACATTCATCAAGTTGAAGTGCAACGTATATCTTGGAATAAGAATAAAAGAGAATTGAATAGAAAGTAATAGTAATTGTATTGAAACTTGAGGTACAGCAGAGCTCCACACCCTTAATCTATGGTGTGCAGAAACTCCACCGTTGAAAATACATAAGTGAAAGGTTCAGGCATGGCCGAATGGCCAGCCCCCATGGTCTAAGGACTAGGCGTCCAGAGATGTCTTATACACTAGTAAAAAGTCCTATTTATAATAAACTAGCTACTAGGGTTTACATGAGTAAGTATTTGATGCATAAATCCACTTCCGGGGCCCACTTGGTGTATGCTTGGGCTGAGCTTAATCTATCCACGAGCTGAGGCTTTTCTTGGAGTTGAACGCCAAGTTATAACGTGTTTTGGGCGTTCAACTCCGGATCATGACGTGTTTCTGGCGTTTAACTCCAGACAGCAGCATGTACTTGGCGTTCAACGCCAAGTTACGTCGTCAATTTCCGAATAAAGCATGGACTATTATATATTGCTGGAAAGCTCTGGATGTCTACTTTCCAACGCCATTGAGAGCGCGCCAATTGGAGTTCTGTAGCTTCAGAAAATCCATTTCGAGTGCAGGGAGGTCAGATTCCAACAGCATCAGCAGTCCTTTTGTCAGCCTTTTTCAGAGTTTTGCTCAAATCCCTCAATTTCAGTCAGAAATTTCCTGAAATCACAGAAAAACACACAAACTCATAGTAAAGTCCAGAAATGTGAATTTAACATAAAAACTAATGAAAACATCCCTAAAAGTAGCTTGAACTTACTAAAAACTACCTAAAAACAATGCCAAAAAGCGTATAAATTATCCGCTCATCACAACACCAAACTTAAATTGTTGCTTGTCCCCAAGCAACTGAAATTCAATGAGGATAAAAAGAAGAGAATATACTATAGATTCCAAAATATCAATGAATATTAATTCTAATTAGATGAGCGGGACTTGTAGCTTTTTGCTTCTGAACAGTTTTGGCATCTCACTTTTTCCTTTGAAGTTCAGAATGATTGGCTTCTCTAGGAACTTAGAATTTTGGATAGTGTTATTGACTTTCCTAGTTAAGCATGTTGATTCTTGAACACAGCTACTTATGAGTCTTGGCCGTGGCCCTAAGCACTTTGTTTTCCAGTATTACCACCGGATACATAAATGCCACAGACACATGACTGGGTGAACCTTTTCAGATTGTGACTCAGCTTTGCTAGAGTCCCCAGTTAGTGGTGTCCAGAGCTCTTAAGCACACTCTTTTTCTTTGGATCATGACTTTAACCACTCAGTCTCAAGCTTTTCACTTGGACCTTCATGACACAAGCACATGGTTAGGGACAGCTTGATTTAGCCGCTTAGGCCTGGATTTTATTTCCTTGGGCCCTCCTATCCATTGATGCTCAAAGCCTTGGATCCTTTTTACCCTTGCCTTTTGGTTTTAAGGGCTATTGGCTTTTTCTGCTTGCTTTTTCTTTTTCTTTCTATTTTTTTTCGCCAAATTTTTTTTTGAATACTTTTTGCTTTTTCACTGCTTTTTCTTGCTTCAAGAATCAATTTCATGATTTTTCAGATCATCAATAACATTTCTCTTTGTTCATCATTCTTTCAAGAGCCAACAATTTTAACATTCATAAACAACAAGATCAAAAGACATATGCACTGTTCAATCATTCATTCAGAAAACAAAAAGTATTGTCACCACATCAATATAATTAAACTAAATTCAAGGATAAATTCGAAATTCATGTACTTCTTGTTCTTTTTGAATTAAAACATTTTTCATTTAAGAGAGGTGAAGGATTAATGGATTTTATTCATAGCTTTAAGACATGGTTACTACATACTAATGATCATGAAGTAGAGACACAAAACATAGATAAACACAACATAAAAACCGAAAAGCAGAAAGAAATAAGAACAAGGAATGAATCCACCTTAGTGGCGTCTTCTTCTTGAAGGACCAACAATGTCTTTAAGCTCTTCTATGTCCCTTCCTTGCCTTTGTTGCTCCTCCCTCATTGCTCTTTGATCTTCTCTTATTTCATGGAGAATGATGGAGTGCTCATGATGTTCCACCCTTAATTGTTCCACATTGTGGCTCAAATCTTCTAAGGAAGTGTTGAGTTGCTCCCAATAGTTGTTGGGAGGAAAGTGCATCCCTTGAGGCATCTCAGGGATTTCTTGATGATGAGCTTCCTCATGCATCTCTTGAGAACCGTGGAGGGTCTCTCTTGCTTGCTCCATCCTCTTCTTGGTGATGGTCTTATCCTCTTCAATGGAGATGTCTCCTTCTATGATAACTCCAGCTGAGTAACATAGATGGCAGATAAGGTGAGGAAAAGCTAGTCGTGCCATTGTGGAGGACTTGTCGGCTATTTTGTAGATTTCATTGGAGATAACCTCATGAACTTCTACTTCCTCTCCAATCATGATGCTATGAATCATGCTGGCCCGATCCACAGTAACTTCAGATCGGTTGCTAGTAGGAATGATGGAGCGTTGAATGAACTCCAACCATCCTCTAGCCACAGGCTTGAGGTCCAGTCTTCTTAGTTGAACTGGCTTGCCTTTGGAGTCTATTCTCCATTGGGCTCCTTCCACACATATGTCCATTAGGACTTAGTCCAACCTTTGATTAAAGTTGACCCTTCTAGTGTAGGGGCGTTCATCTCCTTGCATCATGGGCAAGTGAAACGCCAACCTCACATTTTTCGAACTAAAATCTAAGTATTTCCCCCGAACCATTGTGAGATAATTCTTTGGATTCGGGTTCATACTTTGATCATGGTTCCTAGTGATCCATGCATTGGCATAGAACTCTTGAACCATTAAGATTCCGACTTGTTGCATGGGGTTGGTTAAGACTTCCCAACCTCTTCTTTGGGTTTCATGTCGGATCTCCGGATACTCATTTTTCTTGAGCTTGAAAGGGACCTCAGGGATCACCTTCTTCTTTGCCACAACATCATAGAAGTGGTCTTGATGGCTTTTGGAGATGAATCTTTCCATCTCCTATGACTCGGAGGTGGAAGCTTTTGTCTTCCCTTTTCCTTTTCCGGCCTTAGGTGCCATTGATGGTAGTGGAAAACAAAAAAGATTGTGCTTTGACCACACACCAAACTTAAAATATTGCTCGTCCTCGAGCAATAGAAGAAAGAAGAGAAGAAGAAGAAGAAGAAGAAGAAGAAGAAGAAGAAGAAAATATGGTAGAGGGGAAGAAATGTAGGTTCGGCCTAGGTGAAGAAGAAGGGGTTGTGTTGTGTGAAAATGAAGTAGAATAGAAGGGTATATATAGGGAGAGGAGGTAGTGTTTGTTCGGCCATTTAGGGTGGGAATGGGTGGAAAAATGGTTTTGAATTTTGGAAGGTAGGTGGGGTTTATGGGGAAGAGTGGATGGATGTGAGTGGTGAAGGGGGTGATTGGGAAGAGGAATTGAGGTGATTGGTGAAGAGTGTTGGGAAATGTGACATGGGGAATACAAATCACAAAAATAGGATTAGGAGGTAAGGTGGGAATATAGTAGGTGGGGATCCTGTGGGGACCACAGATCCTGAGGTGATCTTGTGGGGTCCACAGATCCTGAGGTGTCAAGGAATTCCATCCCTGCACCAAATAGGCATGTAAATTGCCTTTGCACACCATTCTGGCGTTTAAACGCCGTGTGGTGCACGTTCTGGGCGTTCAACGCCCATGTAAAGCATGTTTCTGGCGTTGAACGCCAGTTTCATGCTTGTTACTGGCGTTCAGCGCCAGCTTTTCTTCTCTAGGCACATTCCTAGCGTTCAGCGCCAGAATGTTGCTTGTTTCTGGCGTTCAGTGCCAGAATGATGCTCTGTTCTGGCGTTGAACGCCGGCCAGATGCATCTTACTGGCATTGAACGCCAGCCTGTGCTTCCTCCAGGGTGTGATTTTTTTCTTCTGCTGTTTTTGATTCTGTTTTTAATTTTTATGATTTTTTCGTGACTCCTCATGATCATGTACCTAATAAAACACAAAATAAAAATAAAATAATATAAAATAAAAATTAGATAAAATTGGGTTGCCTCCCAACAAGCGGTTCTTTAATGTCAATAGCTTGACAGTAGCTCTCATGGAGCCACAAGGTGATCAGGTCAATGTTGTATAGTCCCAACACCAAACTTAGAGTTTGGATATGGGATCTTAACACCAAACTTAGAGTTTGGTTGTGGCCTCACAACACCAAACTTAGAGTTTGACTGTGGAGGCTCTTCTTGACTCTGAACTGAGAGAAGCTCTTCATGCTTACTCTCTTTTGTCACAGAGGGATGGCCTTGTGCCTAAAACACAAGGTAGTCCCCATTCAATTGAAGGACTAATTCACCTCTGTTGACATCTATTACAGCTTCTGCTGTGGCTAGGAAAGGTCTTCCAAGGATGATGCATTCATCCTCTTCCTTCCTAGTGTCTAAGATTATGAAATCAGCAGGGATGTAAAGGCCTTCAACCTTTACTAGCACGTCCTCCACTATTCCATAAGCTTGTCTCAATGACTTGTCTGCCAATTGTAATGAGAAAAAGGCAGGTTGTACCTCAATGATCCCCAGCTTCTCCATTACAGAGAGTGGCATAAGATTTATCCCTGACCCTAGATCACATAGAGCCTTTTCAAAGGTCATGGTGCCTATGGTACAAGGTATTAAGAACTTGCCAGGATCTTGTTTCTTTTGAGGTAGAGTTTTCTAAATCCAAGAATCTAGTTTACTAATGAGCAAGGGAGGTTCACTTTCCCAAGTCTCATTACCAAACAACTTGGCATTCAGCTTCATGATAGCTCCTAAATATTGAGCAACTTGCTCTCCAGTCACATCTTCATCCTCTTCAGAGGAAGAATAGTCTTCAGAGCTCATGAATGGCAGAAGGAGATTTAATGGAATCTCTATGGTCTCTGTATGAGCCCCAGATTCCGTTGGATCCTTAACAGGAAACTCCTTCTTGCTTGAAGGACGTCCCAGGAGGTCTTCCTCACTAGGATTTTCGTCCTCCTCCTCCCTTGTGCATTTGGCCACATTAATCACATCAATGGCCTTGCACTCTCCTTTTGGATTCTCTTCTGTATTGCTTGGGAGAATACTGGGAGGAGTTTCAATGACTTTCTTACTCAGCTAGCCCACTTGTGCTTCCAGATTTCTGATGGAGGATCTAGTTTCATTCATGAAACTGAAAGTGGCCTTTGACAGATCAGAGACTAGATTGGCTAAATTAGAAGTGTTTTGTTCAGAATTCTCTGTCTGTTGCTGAGAAGATGATGGATATGGCTTGCTATTGTTCAGCCTATTGCGTCCACCATTGTTAAAGCCTTGTTGAGGCTTTTGTTGATCCTTCCATGAGAAATTTGGATGATTTCTCCAAGATGGATTATAGGTGTTTCCATAAGGTTCACCCATGTAATTAACCTCTGCCATGGCAGGGTTCTCAAGATCATAAGCTTCTTCAGAAGCTGCCTCTTTAGTACTGTTGGATGCATGTTGCCATCCATTCAGACTTTGAGAGATCATGTTGACCTGTTGAGTCAACACTTTGTTCTGAGCCAATATGGCATTCAGAGCATCAATTTCAAGAACTCCTTTCTTCTGAGGTATCCCATTATTCACGGAATTCCTCTCAGAAGTGTACATGAATTGGTTGTTTGCAACCATGTCAATGAGTTCTTGAGCCTCTTCAGGCGTTTTCTTTAGGTGAATAGATCCACCTGCAGAATGGTCCAATGACATTTTCGAAAATTCAGATAGACCATAATAGAATATATCTAATATGGTCCATTCTGAAAACATGTCAGATGGACATCTTTTGGTCAGCTGCTTGTATCTTTCCCAAGCTTCATAGAGGGATTCACCATCTTTTTGCTTGAAGGTTTGAACATCCACTCTCAGCTTGCTCAGCTTTTGAGGAGGAAAGAATTTATCCAAGAAGGCTGTGACCAGCTTATCCCAGGAGTCCAGGCTATCCTTGGGTTGTGAATCCAACCATATTCTAGCTCTGTCTCTTACAGCAAAAGGGAAAAGCATGAGTCTGTAGACTTCAAGATCAACTCCATTCGTCTTTACAGTCTCACAGATCTGCAAGAACTCAGTTAAAAACTGATAAGGATCTTCAGATGGAAGTCCATAAAACTTGCAGTTTTGTTGCATTAAAGCAACTAGCTGAGGTTTCAGCTCAAAGTTATTGGCTCCAATGGCAGGAATGGAGATGCTTCTTCCATCAAACTTGGACGTTGGCTTTGTGAAGTCACCAAGCATTCTCCTTGCATTATTATTATTTTCGGCTGCCATCTCCTTCTCTTGTTCGAAAATTTCTGAAAGGTTGTTTCTGGATTGTTGTAGTTTAGCTTCTCTTAATTTTCTCTTCAAAGTCCTTTTAGGTTCTGGATCAATTTCAACAAGAGTGCCTTTATCCTTGTTCTTGCTCATATGAAAGAGAGAAGAAAATAAGAAAAGAAAGAGAAATCCTCTATGTCACAGTATAGAGATTCCTTTATGTTAGTAGAAAAAGAAAAGAGAGAAGAAAGTAGAAGAGGGGATTCGGATATTAGGTAAAGAGGGGTGAAGAGAAGTGTTATTAATTAAATAAATAAATAGAATAAGAAAAGAGAGGTTAGTGATTTTCGAAAATTAAAGATAAAATAAGATTGAAATTAAAATTTAAAAAAAAAGAATTTTTGAAAAAGAGATGAGATATTTTCGAAAATTAGAGAGGGAAAAGTAGTTAGTTGGTTTTGAAAAAGATAAGAAACAAACAAAAAGTTAATAGTTAGTTGAAAAAGATATTAAAGTCAAATTTGAAAAGATAAGAAGATAAGAAGTTAGATAAGATATTTTGAAATCAAATTTTGAAAAAGATAAAATTTTTGAAAAAGATAAGATAAAAGATAAAAAGATTTAATTTTTAAATTTTAAATTACTTACTTCACTAACAAGAAACTACAAGATAAGATTCTAGAACTTAAAGATTGAATCTTTCTTAACAAAAAAGTAACAAACTTCAAATTTTTGAATCAATCACATTAATTGTTAGCTAATTTTCGAAAATATGATATAAAGATAAGAAAAAGATTTTGAAAAATATTTTGAAAAAGATTTTTTTGAAATTTTCGAAGAATAGGAAAAAAATGAAAAAGATATAATTTTTGAAAAAGATTTTGAAAAGATAAGATTTTTAAAATTGAAATTTTGACTTGACTTGTAAGAAACAACTAATTTTTTTAAAAATTTTTGACCAAGTCAACCCAAAATTTTGAAAATTTGGATGGAAATAAGGAAAAGATATTTTTTGATTTTTTTGAATTTTTAATGATGAGAGAGAAAAACAACAAAAATGACTCACAACATGAAAATTATGAATCAAAACTCATGATGCATGCAAGAACACTATGAATGTCAAGATGAACACCAAGAACACTTTGAAGATCATGATGAACATCAAGAACATAATTTTGAAAAATTTTTGATGCAAAGAAAACATGCAAGACACCAAACTTAGAAATCTTTAATGCATGGACTCTAACAAACGAGAAATGCATATGAAAAACAACAAACAACACAAAACAAGAAATCATCAAGATCAAACAAGAGGATTTACCAAGAACATCTTGAAGATCATGAAGAACACTATGAATGCATGAATTTTCGAAAAATGCAAGAAAAATTTTTTTAAAGCATGCAATTGACACCAAACTTAAAAATTGACTCAAGACTCAAACAAGAAACACAAAATATTTTAGTTTTTTTTATGATTTTATGATTTTTTTGTATTTTTATTATTTTTTTCGAAAATATACTTTAGAAAAACGAAAATAATAATAAAAAAATATTTTTGAAAGATTTTTGAAAACTTTTTGAAAAGAAAATTACCTAATCTGAGCAACAAGATGAACCGTCAGTTGTCCATACTCGAACAATCCCCGGCAACGGCGCCAAAAACTTGGTGGACGAAATTGTGATCCTCAAAATTGGTCTCTTTGTATTCGTGTGAAATCAAAAATACCCCAAAGAGATCATGGTGTGATAAATTGGGATCTTAATAATCCCTGGTGTGATCATAGCTCCGTTCAACTTAACCAGCAAGTGTACTGGGTCATCCAAGTAATACCTTACGTGAGTAAGGGTCGATCCCACAGAGATTGTTGGTATGAAGCAAGCTATGGTCACCTTGTAAATCTCAGTTAGGCAGATTAAATTGGTTTATGATGAGTCCGAAATTTAATAATGAATAGAAATTAAAAAGGGATAGAAATACTTATGTAAATCAATAGTGGGAATTTCAGATAGGCGTATGGAGATGTTGTGCTCCTCTTGAATCTCTACTTTCTTATTACATTCATCCAATCCTTCTTACTCCTTTCCATGGCAAGCTGTATGTAGGGCATCACCGTTGTCAATGGCTACATCCCATCCTCTCAGTGAAAACGTTCCTATGCTCTGTCACAGCACGGCTAATCATCTGTCGGTTCTCAATCAGGTTGGAATAGAATCCAATGATTCTTTTGCGTTTGTCATCACGCCCAGCCTTTAGGAGTTTTAAGCTCGTCACAGTCATTCAATCCCAGAATCCTACTCGGAATACCATAGACAAGGTTTAGACTTTTCGGATCTTCATGAATGCCGCCATCTATCTAACTTATACCACGAAGATTCTGCTGGGGAATCTAAGAGATATGCGCCCGGCCTAGAGTAGAACGGAAGTGGTTGTCAATCACACGCGTTCATAGGTGAGAATGATGATGAGTGTCATGGATCATCACATTCATCAAGTTGAAGTGCAACGTATATCTTGGAATAAGAATAAAAGAGAATTGAATAGAAAGTAATAGTAATTGTATTGAAACTTGAGGTACAGCAGAGCTCCACACCCTTAATCTATGGTGTGCAGAAACTCCACCGTTGAAAATACATAAGTGAAAGGTTCAGGCATGGCCGAATGGCCAGCCCCCATGGTCTAAGGACTAGGCGTCCAGAGATGTCTAGTACACTAGTAAAAAGTCCTATTTATAATAAACTAGCTACTAGGGTTTACATGAGTAAGTATTTGATGCATAAATCCACTTCCAGGGCCCACTTGGTGTATGCTTGGGCTGAGCTTGATCTATCCACGAGCTGAGGCTTTTCTTGGAGTTGAACGCCAAGTTATAACGTGTTTTGGGCGTTCAACTCCGGATCATGACGTGTTTCTGGCGTTTAACTCCAGACAACAGCATGTACTTGGCGTTCAACGCCAAGTTACATCGTCAATTTCCGAATAAAGTATAAACTATTATATATTGCTGGAAAGCTCTGGATGTCTACTTTCCAACGCCATTGAGAGCGCGCCAATTGGAGTTCTGTAGCTCCAGAAAATCCATTTCGAGTGCAGGGAGGTCAGATTCCAACAGCATCAGCAGTCCTTTTGTCAGCCTTTTTCAGAGTTTTGCTCAAATCCCTCAATTTCAGCCAGAAATTACCTGAAATCACAGAAAAACACACAAACTCATAGTAAAGTCCAGAAATGTGAATTTAACATAAAAACTAATGAAAACATCCCTAAAAGTAGCTTGAACTTACTAAAAACTACCTAAAAACAATGCCAAAAAGCATATAAATTATCCGCTCATCAACAACCCTCTGGAAAATGGCTGGGCATTGGGTGCAGCACATTCGGTGCACCCGCACACATCACGCGCACGCGTGGATGGCTTTTTCTAAAGGAACGGCGCGTATGCGCCAAGTGCGCCTACGCACGGAGGGTCATTCTGCTAAAAATTTTCTAAGTTAAAAGTTGCAGAGATCACAAATTCAACCCCCAATCTTCCGACGGACATAACTTTCTCATTTTAAATCATTTTTCACTCGTTCTTTGAACGGTGACAAACCCCAATTTGACTGTTTGTTTCGTAACGAATTTAGAGTGTTTCGATAACCTTTTGTCACATTTAGCCTATGAATTAGCTTGGTTTTGTTATCTCTCCCATATTAGTGCTTAAGTGTAAAAACATGCTTTTTAAGCCTTATCTTGATGAATTCTAGTTTCTCTTTGATTCCATAAGATGCCTTGATGTGTTTGCTAGTAATCCCAGGATTGAAATAGACTAGGCATGGATCAAAGGAAGAAAGGAAGGAAGCATACAAGTGGAGAGAAGCATAAAAAGTCAAAGAAGCAAAGTCAGTCATGCACGCGCACGCGCACAAGGCGCTCGCGCGCACATTGCAAAACAGATCCAGGACGCGCACGCGTACTGTGCGCGCACGCGCCGATGATGGCACATGACCTCACTAATGCAACACGTGCCTGGCGATTTGAGAGGGTTTCTGAACCCATTTTGGCGCCAAATGCTAAGGAAGTGGAATATAAGGATGAAGGATTAAGGGAAAGGCACTAGAGAATGAATTAGGAATAATACACACTCACTAGGATGAGTTTAGAGTTAGTTTCTAGAGAGAGAAGCTCTCACTTCTCTCTAGAATTAGGATTAGGTTTAGGTTAATCCCTCTTCTTAGATCTAGGTTTAATTCATGCTTTGATTCAATTTTCTTTTATCAATTCTTAATCTTCTCATCTCTTCCTTTCTAGTTATGTACTTTCATAATTGTAATTCTTCATTTTGTTTTGGATAGATTGTTGTTCCTTTGTTTCCTTTCAATAATGCAATTTGAGGTAATTCATGATAGTTGTGATTTCCTTGATTGTTGTTGTTAATTCTTTGCAATAATTGTTGTCAGATTCTATTCTTGTCATCAATTTACTATGCTTTTCTTTTATGCCTTCCAAGTGTTTGATGAAATGCTTGGTTGGATTTTAGTGTAGGTTTTGTTCCTCTTGGCCTAGGTAGAGTAATTAGTGACTCTTGAGTTATCTAATTCCTTTGTTGATTGATAATTAGAAGTTGCTAATTGATTTGAATGCCTCTAAAGCTAGTCTTTCCTTTAGGAGTTGATTAGAACTTGAGGAATCAAATTGATTCATCCACTTGACTTTCCTCCATGGTTAGGGGTTAATTAAGTGGGAGCAATGACAATTCTCATCACAATTAAGGAGGATAACTAGGATAGGACTTCTAGTTCTCATATCTTGCCAAGAGCTTTATTAGTTGTTAGGTTATTTCCCTTGCCATTTGTAATTCTTGTCTATAATCTCAAAAACCCCAAAATAACTCACAACCAATAACAAGACACTTTATTGTAAATCCTAGGGAGAACGACCCAAGGTTTAAATACTTCGGTTATTAATTTTAGGGGTTTGTTACTTGTGACAAACAATCTTTTGTATGAAAGGATTATTGTTGGTTTAGAAACTATACTTTACAACGAGATTTCATTAGTGAAATTCTAAACCGTCAAAAATCCAATCGTCAAAATGGCGCCGTTGCCGGGGATTTGCAATGGTGTTATGTTATTGGTTATTGTACATATGTGAATATTGTGAATAGGTTTACCTTTTGTTTGCTTTTTAATTTTTGTGAGAATTTTATTTTCCCTTTCCACCATGAATTCTCACTTAGGCTATGAGTTTGGTTCTAATTATGTTGTAGGTGATGAGAGCTTCAATGAGGATGTGTATCAAGGACGGAACAATCAAAGGTGGGAGGAGCCATATGCATATGATCAATCTTCATGGCAACAACCTCCACCAATGCACTATGAAGAAGAGCCATTCTATGATGCATATCAACCCAATGGCTATGGTGAATTCCTTTGTGACTTTCAAGAACCACCACCATATGCCTATGAACCATATCTTCAACATGAACCTCAACCATACTCACAAGCCTTTCCACATCAAGCACCTTCCTATGATCCATATCCACCATATAACCAATCATTCATGCCATATTCTTATGACAATTATGAGCAAGAACCTTTAGAATCACCACAACCCTATCAAGATCACTACCAAAAACCACCTCAATACACACAATCTCCACAACCTTACCAAGAAGAACCACCTTCCTATTATGAACCCTCTCTCCAAAATGACGAACCCTCTCTCCAAAATGACGAACCCTCCTACCCACCACAATCCCCAATAGACGATTCTCTCACTTTGTTACTTCAAGGACAAGAGGCCATGAGGCGGGATACACTTGAGTTTGTGACCAATTTGACCAAAGTGGTGCATACTTTAGCCCACCAATGTTTGAAGACTCGAGGTAATTCCATGACCACATGTGAGATGTCAAAAGAAGAGCAAAGCATAAAGGAGAAATTGGAAGATCTGGTGGAAAAGGAGGAGTCAAATTTTGTGTTAGAACAATTGGAGGAGCCCATGATCATTGAAGAAGAGGAAGAAGTGGTTGAAGATTTAGGAGATGAGCCCATGGGAATGTAGCATCATGGAGCCAGCTTCCAAGAAGCTTGATATTGATGTTGAGGAGGGTGCGCAACCTCCAAAGCATATCATCGTTGGAGACTTGGAAGAGGCTTACCAAGAGATGGATTCAATCATGGATGTATTTCTCTCTATAATGGAATCCTCTCCCATTGGACATGACGTTGAAACTATAAAAGAGTGTACACAACCTTCCAAGGAAAGCGAAAATGGCATGGTGTATATTGAAATTGAAGAATATGAGGAGGTGGAGCAAGAGATGGGTTCATTCGTCAATGAATTCCTATCAAAAATTGAATCACCTTCCATTAGACAAGATGAAGTTCTTGAAGATAACACCAAGCCACGTAAAAAAGAGGATGAGGTTGAAATTGGAGAAAATTATGAAGAGGTGGAAACAACTAAAGAAGAGCACAAGGAAGTGGACCTTGCACTGTCTAAGTGTGGGGAAGCCCCCCTTCCCAAGTTACCATCCAACACAACATTAAAGTGGGTAAAATCTCTATCTCTAAGATTTAATTTCTCACTTAAATATGGTTTGATTGAAAATGATGGTCAACTTATAACTCTTTGTGGAATTAAAAGTAAGAATGAGTTGTGTAGTGGTTGGAAAGCTGGTGTTAAGCTTATCAAGGTCAAGGCCCCAACGTATAGGGATGATGATGGGACAAGAATCACTTCATATGGGTCTAGAAGGAGGCATTGGTGGAGTAAAGAGAATTCTGTGTGTCCACCACATTTATGTCAACCACCCATCCGACAAAATCATGGAACTCAACTAACAGATGGATGCGAAAATAAGACATGGGATCCCGGTTCGCTATGTGAAGGCCAACTATGGGAACTCACATCTTGGGTAGAACTTTGCCCAAGCCTAATAAAAATGGTTGGAAATTCTGTCAACCAATTGAAGGGAAAAGATCCTTGGAGATTCGAGGAGGAGTACAAACATAAGCCACCATGACAACAAGCCTCTCAAAAAAAAAAATGTCCAACTTAAGGACTTAAACTAAAAGTGCTAGGTGGGAGACACCCCACCATGGTAAACTCTTTCCAATCTTTTACATTTACTTAATAAGTGATTTGAGTTACCATTATAAGTAGATGTTTCATACAAATTTGTTTGTACAACTTAATTGTTAGCTTAGTCACATGCATGTTGTGTTTAGTAGTAGATGAATGATATCAAAAAAAATTGTATTTTTGTGAATTGTATGATGGTTGAGTAAATAAGAGTTGTGAACACTAAGGGGAGCACCCAGCAACTTGTTTCATGATAAAAAAAGGGGGAGGATGGATGCGCGCGCCCAAAGTACGCGTACGCGTCCCTGTGCAGATGCACCATCGCCCACATACCCGAGAGTTGGGCCTCCCTTGGGCGAACATTATGCCCTGAGCCCAACCTAACCCCCGCGGACGCGCACTACCTGCGTGCGCGCCGTTTATAAGAACAGGGAAATTCGCGCGGACGCGCACTTGACGCGTCCGCGCCGATCTGCTGCTACAAATTGTTGAGCCAATCCCCAGAGAGTTGGGCCAGCTCTGAGCCAACCTTAAGCCCCTAGCCCAACTCGATCTGCGCGGACGCGCACTTGCCGCGCGCGCGCCCTTACGTGTTGCCACCAATCTAGGCCTCTAACCCGAGAGTTGGGCGTGCCTCATGCCCACTCTAAGCTTCAGGCCCAATCTAATGTACGCGTGCGCGCACTGTACGCGCACGCGCTCCTGCCTATTCTGCCATCCCATGCTAGAGCGCATCGTACGCTCACGCGTGGATCTCCATTCCCCTCAATGCATGCGGACGCGTATATGCCGCGTGTGCGCAGATCTGGTGGCGCGACTCCCAGGCCATTCTCCAGAGAGTTAGGCCTGAGTTGGGCCAACTCTAGGCCCCTAGCCCAACCCCATGCACGCGGGCGCGCACTATACGCGCACGCGTCCCTTCCTATCTAGCTCATCCACGCTTCAGCGCACTATACGCGCACGCGTAGGCACCCAGTTTCCTCAATGGACGCGAACGCGCAAGGTGCGCGCGCGCGTCGATTTAAAAATAGGGATAACCCTAATGCGCGACGCACACTGCGCAGTCGCGCACCTTTCTCCCCCAACCACCATTTCCTTCATCTTCTTCTTCCTTCCCTCCCTACCACCCCTGTAACCGCCGTCACCACCGCCGCGGCCACCATTGTTCACCATCAATCTTCTCTCTCTCCTCCACTCACTCTCTCACCCGCTCTCTGCCCCGTCTCTCACCTTCACAGCGCCGGCAGCCACCACCGCCGCTCCTTTTCTGCCACTTCCCGCCACCGTCCACGGCGGCACAGCTCCTGGCCCTAATTTCCCCCCAGTTTCTTTTCCATTCTTGGTTCTTCTCTGCTCCCAGGTTCCTGCTCCATTTCTGTTATCTTTTTCTGTTTTTCCTTTTGATTATTCGTTTATGTTATTCACTATAATTGCATGTTAGTTAGTTAGACTTAGAACTTTGTATGTTAGGTTCGATAGATATACTTGCTGTTAGGTAGCTAGGGCTGGATAGAGGATTCTAGGTCTGATAAGTGCTCCGTTCGTGCATAATTTGCTGTCTGCTTATCTGGATGATTGTATATCGATTTTGGACCGTTTTTGTGCATTTCCTGTTGCCTGAATGCTATACCACTGTTGTTTTCTATGTCACTTTGCCTAATCAATGTTGTTTTCCATGCTAATGGTGCTAACTTGCTATCCGGGAACGTCCATTTTTAAGCCGGAATGCTGCCCGATTTTCAAGGAAATTAGTTTCCTTTTGATCTTCAATCCAATTTTGGGCAAATTTCTGTTTCTTTTTGACTTCCCGAATTTGCATCATTCACTGTGACCACGAACCACAACTTTTCTTTTCATTGCGCATATATGTCATCATCTTCCTAACCTACTTTTCTAACTCACTAACTCCTTTAACCAATTGCTTTCCACTCCTCTTTAACCGTCATTAACCATTCTTTTACACTTTGATGATATTATTGCCTTTTGAATAAGAATTGTTGCCCTAATGAGGATGACATCTTTTTTGGTTCATTTGTTCACTTATGGTTTACTTGTTCACTTTTGCATAGTCACTGCAACATCTTGATTATTCTTTGATAATTGTCTCCTGAACATGCCTTCTTTGTTACATGCTAAATGTTCCATATATTCTACCCTATTTTTCAGGATGTCAGATAAAGGCAAAGCCATAGCCACTGCCTCCAAGAAAAGAAAACTCTCTACACCCTCCATTCCTGCCATCTACAAGCATTATGCCAAGAATCCTTTGAATGATGTAGACAAAGAAAATCAGCAGTTACCTTCTACCAATCCAGACAAATTCCCCAATCTCTACTGTGAGCTTCGATTTTCCAAATATCGAACCACAAAGCTGAATGTTGAGAAGAAACTACTCCTCCCTAATGATGTGAGACGGTCCATTACCGGTCGGATCCTTGAGTTGGGTATCAACTTTGTTGACCGAGAGTTGGGGGATATCAATGTATCTTGGGTGAAGGAATTCTACTGCAACTTCTTCCGTCCCACATTGGATTCGGTTCAGGTGAGGGGTAGAGAGGTCATGATTACTGAGACTGCTATTGAGGAGGCGCTACAGTGCCGGCATGTCCCTGATGAGCTGTGTGCCCATCAGCAGGCTGAGTTGGCCATACACAGCATGACTTTTGATTATGAGGCACTCAGAAGTGTCATTGGGTTACCAGATGCCACATGGGTTTTGGATGCAAATAATACTAAGCCGAAAGGGATGCTCTTTACTCATCTGACTCGTGAGGCCAAGACTTGGCAGATGATATTCGCATGCTATGTCCTACCCACCACCCACTTCTCTGAGATCCCCATGGAGATGCTCCTACTGATTGGGTGTGTCATGGAGGGGAAGGATGTCTCTTTCCCTAGACTTATCAGACAGTGCATGTGGCGGGCGCATATTCGTGGCCTACTCCCTTTTCCTACATTGGTCACGAGTATGGCGGCCCTAGCTGAGGTCCCATGGCTGGACGATGATGTGCGACCACCGCCCCCTGATGCAGATGACAGGGAGGTTACTATCCCCTGGGGTGGTTGGGTGCACGAGAGGCCACCTGCTAGACGCCGCTCTCGGGCTAGAGCTGTCATTGGGACACCTTCACCATCAGCCCCTACAGCTGCCCCATCATCCTCTACAGCTGCAGTTCCTTCATCATCTACAGATCCTCCGACAGCACCTGAGCCTACTTATATCCTGGTCCAGCGTCTTTTCTGGTTCTTAGAGCGAGAGAGACGCCATGTCAGACGCCGATTAGATCGGATGGACCAGGCTCTTATTTCTTTGGGTGCTGAGCTACCTCCGCTTCTCGATTCTCCGGCCTCCGATGAGAAGGATCATCAGGAGGAGGATGCGGAGGCACCAGTTCAGCAGGATGCCCATGCCACTACAGCGCCACCACAGACTCATGAGGATCCGGTCCCACAGCCACAGCCACAGCCACAGCCAGAGCCAGAGCCTATCGTTGTACCTCCCACTGATCCTCCGGTTTAGCATCGAGGACGATGCTAGGTTTTAAGTGTGGGGAGGGCACCGGTAGCATTATTTGGGAACTGGTGAACTTTTCGGCCTAGTTATCTTATCTTGCACATCTTTGTATATATTTTGATGCATTTCTAGTTGCTTTGGATACTTTTACTACTTATTTTGGATTTTAGATATTTTGATGCTTTTGGATATTTTTTTAGATGATTTGGATGATAGATTCCGTACCTTTAGTTGGATTTTTCTTTATACATTTTTGTTTATCTTTATTTTTAGTTGTGGTTGTGATTAGAAAGCATACTTTGAATTGCAAAATACTTAGTCACCCTTTTTGCATAAGAAATTGATTTTAAGTAAAAGAAAATGGTGAACTAAGAAAATTTTTGAATTTTTCAATCACAACAATGCTTAGTCAAATATTGAGATCTTTCCAAGGAGTTTAAATATAGGGCATCAACCCATTTGATTGAAAGAAAATTTTTGGTAAAACTTGCTTGAATTACATACTTTGTGAATCATGTATTGAATTAAGAACACAAGCTTGTGAGAATTGAGCCTATTGATGTGGTTACATTTTATAACCACTCATCTTCCATTCTTGTGTGCAATTGCTCTCTTTCTATGATTGTAATCCTTGATTTGCTTGATTCTATATGTCCATTTATCTCTTGTATTTATGCATTTATATGATTGAGGCCATTACTTCATTAGCCCACTTACCCAAATAGCCAACCTTTTACTCTCCATTGTTAGCCAATTTTGAGCCTATGCTTAACCAACTTGTTCTCAATTTAGCTCATTACAAGCCAAGGCGGAAAACCAATGAAAAGTCCTTGTTTGGATCTTTGATTAGCCTAGGCTAGTGAGAGTGTTTATTACTCAAAGTTGGGTGAGGTTTGGGAACATTGGATGGGAAAAAGGGTAGTACACTTTCATGTTTAGGAATTGGGTACATATTCATGTATTGATTAAATATAGAGACCTTATGCATTGATGTTCTTGTATATAGTTTGAAAAGAAAAGAAAAAAAAGAAGAATATATAAAGAAAAGAAAAAATGATGATGAAAAAGAAAAAAAAAAATATATATATATATATATAATAAAGAGGGGACAAAATACCCCAAGGTGAGTTCAATAAAAGGGAATCAATGCATAAGTGTTGTGAATCAAACAAGAATGCATGAGTATGTGAGAAAAAAGTGAAGAATGGGTAGTTAGAATAGCTTCCATTTGTATAGGTCATTAAATAGGTTAGGTGGGAAAGTCTATGTTAATCAAAGATTCAATTCTTAGTCCACTTAACCATAAATGATCCTACCTTAACCCTAACCCCATTACAACCTAAATGAAAGACCTCATGATGAATGTATGCTTGCATTGAATAAATGTTGATTGTTAGAAGAAAATCAAATCTTGGAAAACATGAATAGAAGAGAATTGAGTGGATTGACCCCTAAACACTTGAGTGAATAGAGCGGATACACATCCGGTGAGGGTTCAAAAGTTCAATCACATGTGTTCACCCATATTATCTATATTCTTGCAAGTTTGAACTCTTTTTAATAATTCAATACAATTGTGGTTTGGACTTAACTCCTATTGCCTAGCCCTTGTGCTTACACATGCTCTCTTGGCAAATTGAGATGTTTGAATTAAGCATTTACATTTACTTTAGGTAGTTGCATTTAGATAGGATTCATATAGTTTAGTTACATTCAATAAATGTCATAACCTTTAGTTCCTTCTTATTTTAGCATGAGGACATGCTAAGGCTTAAGTGTGGGGAGGTTGACAAACCCCAATTTGACTGTTTGTTTCGTAACGAATTTAGAGTGTTTCGATAACCTTTTGTCACATTTAGCCTATGAATTAGCTTGGTTTTGTTATCTCTCCCATATTAGTGCTTAAGTGTAAAAACATGCTTTTTAAGCCTTATCTTGATGAATTCTAGTTTCTCTTTGATTCCATAAGATGCCTTGATGTGTTTGCTAGTAATCCCAGGATTGAAATAGACTAGGCATGGATCAAAGGAAGAAAGGAAGGAAGCATACAAGTGGAGAGAAGCATAAAAAGTCAAAGAAGCAAAGTCAGTCATGCACGCGCACGCGCACAAGGCGCTCGCGCGCACATTGCAAAACAGATCCAGGACGCGCACGCGTACCGTGCGCGCACGCGCCGATGATGGCACATGACCTCACTAATGCAACACGTGCTTGGCGATTTGAGAGGGTTTCTGAACCCATTTTGGCGCCAAATGCTAAGGAAGAGGAATATAAGGATGAAGGATTAAGGGAAAGGCACTAGAGAATGAATTAGGAATAATACACACTCACTAGGATGAGTTTAGAGTTAGTTTCTAGAGAGAGAAGCTCTCACTTCTCTCTAGAATTAGGATTAGGTTTAGGTTAATCCCTCTTCTTAGATCTAGGTTTAATTCATGCTTTGATTCAATTTTCTTTTATCAATTCTTAATCTTCTCATCTCTTCCTTTCTAGTTATGTGCTTTCATAATTGTAATTCTTCATTTTGTTTTGGATAGATTGTTGTTCCTTTGTTTCCTTTCAATAATGCAATTTGAGGTAATTCATGATAGTTGTGATTTCCTTGATTGTTGTTGTTAATTCTTTGCAATAATTGTTGTCAGATTCTATTCTTGTCATCAATTTACTATGCTTTTCTTTTATGCCTTCCAAGTGTTTGATGAAATGCTTGGTTGGATTTTAGTGTAGGTTTTGTTCCTCTTGGCCTAGGTAGAGTAATTAGTGACTCTTGAGTTATCTAATTCCTTTGTTGATTGATAATTAGAAGTTGCTAATTGATTTGAATGCCTCTAAAGCTAGTCTTTCCTTTAGGAGTTGATTAGAACTTGAGGAATCAAATTGATTCATCCACTTGACTTTCCTCCATGGTTAGGGGTTAATTAAGTGGGAGCAATGACAATTCTCATCACAATTAAGGAGGATAACTAGGATAGGACTTCTAGTTCTCATATCTTGCCAAGAGCTTTATTAGTTGTTAGGTTATTTCCCTTGCCATTTGTAATTCTTGTCTATAATCTCAAAAACCCCAAAATAATTCACAACCAATAACAAGACACTTTATTGTAAATCCTAGGGAGAACGACCCGAGGTTTAAATACTTCGGTTATTAATTTTAGGGGTTTGTTACTTGTGACAAACAATCTTTTGTATGAAAGGATTATTGTTGGTTTAGAAACTATACTTTACAACGAGATTTCATTAGTGAAATTCTAAACCGTCAAAAATCCAATCGTCAAACGGCATGGACATCTTGAATCCAATTTCATTTCTAAACAGATTTGGCACAAAATAGAGATCTGTAGTCCAAGTTATGTCCTATCAAAGTATGCCCAAAAACCATGTTTTTCATGCAAAACCACAAAGTGCCATTTTCAAAACAAGCCATTTTCAACTCTTTTCAAAATCAATCAAAACATGCCAATTTCATCCCTTTTCTTTGAAATCAATCAAAATATATCAAATTCAACATCAAGCCTCCTCAACTCACACATTGACACTTTACCACAATTCACAAAATCACTATCCCATCATTTTAACCCATTTCACCCAAGTGGCTCAAACTCAAACACATTGACATATCATATACTCTTTCTCATGCAACTTTTCAACAACACCAATTCCAATAAATCATCATTGTACATAATCAATATCATACTCACCATCAATATGGTTCCACCCACAATTCAACCATAATCAATCACCAAGCATCTATCACAACATGCATATTTCTCATACATCATGCCATTAAGGCATCAATAATCATCATCACATATATGACCACATCATATATTTCAACCATTCAACAACATTAACAATTCAATACCTATCTTAGGGCCTCTAGCCTAAGTATTTCCTACTACATTACATATTAGATACGGGAAACCGAGACCATACCTTAGCCGATTTCCAAGCTCAACTGGAGCACTTCCAAATCACTTATCCACAAGCTCTCAAGGCCTCAACACCTCCAAGAACAGATTTTTCACCACCAAATCCCTTTTTCAAACTTTTCAAAATCACCAATCAAGCTCCAATATTCACACATACACAACCTAAGCCACAATCATCATACCCATACACAACATCTCAATACCCAAACATCATAGAACAACAAATTACACTAGGGTTGAGAATCTTACCACACCCAAGGTCCAAGGAGACAAGATTAACCTTCTCCTTCAAGAGAGTTGGGTCCTATAACATCAAAGAGCCCAAAATCTCAACATTTTTGCTCATGAAACTCAAAAATAAGGCTGGAAATTCGAAGATCGAAACGTGGCTTACCTCAAGATTAATTGTATGGGTTTTGTAGAGCTCTCCACGGTGAACGCGTGGTCGCAAACGGTGCGGCAATCGGAGCTCTAGATCAAAAGTTATGGTAGTTTGAAGATCAAGTGAGACAAAGAACTTGAGAGAGTGTTCTTCCCTCCATGGCCTCCATTTCAGCGTGTTTGAGTGATAAGTGAGGAGAGAGAGTCCTGAAAACTAGGGTTTTGGTTTAGTTATGTTGGGCCAAGGGCCCACTTTGGATCCGGTTGGCTCGGTTTGGCCCGTTCGGTCCAATCTTGGTCCGAATTCTATAAAATTGGTACCGAAATTCCCGTCTCAATCTCCTCTATCACATTTAGCCATAAAAATCATATTTTGGGCTTTCTAGAATAAATTCTCATTTATGGGTTAATTAGCCGTTAATTAACCGGGTTTTACATTCTACCCACCTAATTGGAAATTTTGCCCACAAAATTCAAATGTAATTACCTGAGAATAAATGCGGATAGTCCGTTCGCATCTCCGACTCAAGTTCCCAAGTGTATTCCTCAACACCGCCTCAACTCTATGCTACTTTGATTAATGAAACCTCCTTTCCACGCAACCGTTTGATACTAGTATCATCAATTCTGACTGGAGCCATTGGAAGCGTCAAATCTTCCTTTAACTGAACCGACTCAGGTTCCAACACATGGCTAGCATCAGGAGTGTACTTCCAAAGCTGCGACACGTGAAATATGCCGTGCAGGTTTGAAAGATGAGGTGGTAGAGCCATTAGATACGCCACCGGTCCAACCCTCTCCAGGATTTAAAATGGACCAATGTATTAAGGATTCAACCTCTTTGCTTTAATTACCCTACCTACTCCCGTGGTCGGAGTAACCTTAAGGAAAACATGGTCTCCTTCCTCAAATTCTAAGGGCTTTCACCTCTGATCAGCGTAACTCTTTTGACGACTCTGCGCCGTAAGCATCCTATCACGGATTTTCTTGACTTGTTCAGTGGTCTCAACTATCATTTCCGGCCCCAACAAGCTTTTCTCTCCAGCTTCATACCAACATAGCGGAGATTGACATTTCCTCCCATACAAGGCCTCATACGGAGCCATTTTGATGCTAGCATGATAACTATTATTGTATGCAAACTCCACTAATGGCATATTGATGAGCGGATAATTTATACGCTTTTTGGCACTATTTTTAGTATGTTTTTAGTACATTTTAGTTAGTTTTTAGTATGTTTTTATTAGTTTTTATTTAAAATTCACTTTTCTAGGCTTTACTATGAGTTTGTGTGTTTTTCTGTGATTTCAGGTAATTTCTGGCTGAAACTGAGGGACTTGAGCAAAAATCTGATTCAGAGGCTGAAAAAGGACTGCAGATGCTGTTGGATTCTAACCTCCCTGCACTCAAAGTGGATTTTCTGGAGCTATAGAAGCCCAATTGGCGCGCTCTCAATTGCATTGGAATGTAGACATCCTGGGATTTCCAGCAATGTATGATAGTTCATACTTTGCCCGAGATTTGACGGCCCAAACCGGCATTGCAAATCAGCTTCAGAATTTCCAGCGTTTAACGCCGGAACTGGCACAAAAATTGGAGTTAAACGCCCAAACTGGCACAAAAGCTGGCGTTTAACTCCAAAAAAGTCTCTACAAATGAAAGCTTCAATGCTCAGCCCAAGCACACACCAAGTGGACCCCGGAAGTGGATTTTTACGTCATTTACTCATTTCTGTATACCCTAGGTTACTAGTTCACTATTAATAGGACCTTTTGTCATTGTATCTTTACCTCATGACACATTACACGTTTCTTATTGTATCTTCTACGGCATGAGTCTCTAAACCCCATGGTTGGGAGTGAGGAGCTCTGCTGTGTCTTGATGGATTAATGCAATTACTACTGTTTTTCATTCAATCACGCTTGCTTCTATTCTAAGATATCACTTGTTCTTCAACTTAACGAATGTGATGATCCGTGACACTCATCATCATTCTCACTTATGAACGTGTGCCTGACAACCACCTCCGTTCTACTTTAGATTGAGTGAATATCTCTTGGATTCCTTAATCGGAATCTTCGTGGTATAAGCTAGAATTGATGGCGGCATTCAAGAGAATCTGGAAGGTCTAAACCTTGTCTGTGGTATTCTGAGTAGGATTCAAGGATTGAATGACTGTGACGAGCTTCAAACTCCTGAAGGCTGGGCGTTAGTAACAGACGCAAAAGAATCATTAGATTCTATTCCAACCTGATTGAGAACCAACAGATGATTAGCTGTGCTGTGACAGAGCGCATTGAACATTTTCACTGAGAGGATGGGAGGTAGCCATTGACAACGGTGAAACCCTACATACAGCTTGCCATGGAAGGAGCCTTGCGTGCATGAAGAAGAAGACAGTAGAAAAGTAGAGATTCAGAAGATAGAGCATCTCCAAAACCTCAACCTGTTCTCCATTACTGCAAAACAGTATTTATTTCATGTTCTTTTACTCTTCACAGTTAAACCTGAGAATTATTGATATCCAGACTAAGAGTTACAAAATAACCATAGCTTGCTTCAAGCCGACAATCTCTGTGGGATCGACCCTTACTCACGTAAGGTATTACTTGGACGACCCAGTGCACTTGCTGGTTAGTTATGCGGAATTGCAAGAGTGTGATTGCAATTTCGTGCACCAAGTTTTTGGCGCTGTTGCCGGGGATTGTTCGAGTTTGGACAACTGACGGTGTATCTTGTTGCTTAGATTAGGACTGTTTTATTTTTGTTGGTTTAGAGTCTTTTATTTGAGTATAGTTTCATATTTTAAGTTTGGTGTCTTCTTTGTGTTTTTCTTTAAATTTTCGAAAATTTGTGTTTGATTTTTTAAAAATTTTAAGTTTGGTGTCGTTTTGTTGTTTTTCTCTTTCCTCATTTCAAAAATCAAATCTTTTTCAAAATAATTTTCAATCATATCTTTTTAATTGCTAATTCCAAAATCTTTTTAATTAATTAATTGATTTAGTTGTCAATTTGCTTTGATTTTATTTTCTTTTAGTTTTCAAAATTTTACTTTATTTTCTTTTCCATTTATTTTATTATTTTCGGTCATTTTTAATTAAAAATGAAAAAAAATATATATAATAATATCCACATCATCTCCCTTTCTCCATCATGGACCTAAGTGGAATTGAGCAGTCTAGAAGGACTCTGGGGTCATATGCTAACCCCATCACAGCTGTATATGGGAGTAGCATCTGTATACCTCCCATTAAAGCAAGCAACTTTGAGCTAAACCCTCAACTCATTATCATGGTGTAGTAAAACTGCCAGTATTCCGGTCTTCCACAGGAAGAACCTACTGAGTTTCTGGCACAGTTCTTACAAATTGCTGACACAGTACGTGATAAAGAGGTGGATCAGGATGTCTACAGATTACTACTGTTTCCATTTGCTGTAAAAGATCAAGCTAAGAGGTGGTTAAATAACCAACCCACAGCAAGCATAAAAACATGGAGACAGTTATCAAACAAATTCCTGAATCAATTTTACCCTCCAAAAAGGATGACACAGCTAAGGCTGGACATCCAAGGCTTTAAACAAGAGGATAATGAATCCCTTTATAATGCCTGGGAGAGGTACAGAGGTATGCTAAGAAAATGCCCCTCTGAAATGTTTTTAGAGTGGGTACAGTTAGACATCTTCTACTATGGGCTTACAGAAAAAGCTCAGATGTCTCTAAACCACTCAGCTGGTGGATCTATACATATGAGGAAGACGATTGAAGAGGCTCAAGAACTCATAGATACTGTTGCTAGAAATCAATATTTGTACTCTAGCAGTGAGCCCTCTACAAAAGAAGAAGCCATGGCAGTAACTACTGATCCTAATCCTCAAGAACAGGTTGTTGAGCTTAATCAGCAATTACTCCTGATGACAAAACAGTTAGCAAAATTCAAAGAGATGCTCCAAGAAACCAAAATTGCTAACAAGAATATAGAATCACAGTTGAATCAGACAAAACAGCAGTCATCTAAACAGATAACAGAAGAATGCCAAGCAGTTCAACTGAGGAGTGGGAAGACATTGAATAACACTGCTCAAAGTAGCAAAAAGCTAAGAAAGGAACAACTGACAGAGGATAACCAAACCACTTCCCAAAATCCTTCTGAGGACAGTAAGAGCCCAGAGAGGAATACTCCTGGCGTTCAAACGCCAGAAAGGGGGGAAGGTTGGCGTTAAACGCCCATTCCTTGCCCAGTTCTGGCGTTCAAACGCCAGAAAAGGGGGGAAAGTTGGCGTTAAGTGCCCATTCCTCACCCAATCCTGGCGTTCAAATGCCAATGGGGAATCAGACACCTGAGAGTGCTGATAGTGATCCCTCTAAGAAGGCTTCTCCAGCCACTTCTGTAGGAAATAAACCTGCAGCAACTAAGGTTGAAGAGTATAAAGCCAAGATGCCTTATCCTCAGAAACTCCGCCAAGCGGAACAGGATAAGCAATTTGCCCGCTTTGCAGACTATCAGGACTCTTGAAATAAATATTCCGTTTGCAGAGGCACTTGATCAAATACCTTCTTATGCTAAGTTCATGAAAGAGATCTTAAGTCATAAGAAGGATTGGAGAGAAACTGAAAAGGTGTTTCTCACTGAAGAATGCAATGCAGTCATTCTGAAAAGCTTACCAGAGAAGCTTCAAGATCCAGAGAGCTTTATGATACCATGCACATTAGAAGGTGCTTGTACCAAGACAGCCATGTGTGACCTTGGAGCAAGTATCAACCTAATACCTGCATCCACTATCAGAAAGCTTGGGTTGACTGAAGAAGTCAAACCAACCCGGATATGTCTTCAACTTGCTGATGGCTCCATTAAATATCCATCAGGCATAATTGAGGACATGATTGTCAAGGTTGGGCCATTTGCCTTTCCAACTGACTTTGTAGTGCTGGAAATGGAGGAGCACAAGAGTACAACTCTCATCCTAGGAAGACCCTTCCTGGCAACTGGACGAACTCTCATTGATGTACAAAAAGGGGAAGTGACCCTGAGAGTCAATGAGGATGAGTTCAAGTTGAATGTTGTCAAAGCTATGCAGCATCCAGACACATCAAATGACTGCATGAGCGCTGATATTATTGACTCTTTAGTGGAAGAGATCAATATGACTGAGAGTCTCGAATCAGAGCTAGAGGATATCTTTAAAGATGTTCAGCCTGACCTGGAGGAACCAGAGGAAATAAAAGAACCTATGAAAATTCCTCAGGAAGAGGATAAGCCTCCTAAACCCGAGCTCAAGCCATTATCACTATCCCTGAAGTATGCATTTCTGGGAGAAGGTGACACTTTTCCAGTGATTATAAGCTCTGCTTTAAACTCACAGGAAGAGGAAGCACTAATTCAAGTGCTAAGGACACATAAGACAGCTCTTGGGTGGTCCATAAGTGATCTTAAGGGCATTAGCCCAGCAAGATGCATGCACAAGATCCTATTGGAAGATAATGCCAAGCCAGTGGTTCAACCACAGAGGCGACTAAATCCAGCAATGAAGGAGGTGGTGCAGAAAGAGGTCACTAAATTACTAGAGGCTGGGATTATTTATCCTATTTCTGATAGCCCCTGGATGAGCCCTGTCCAAGTTGTCCCCAAAAAGGGAGGCATGACAGTGGTTCATAATGAAAAGAATGAACTTGTTCCTACAAGAACAGTTACAGGGTGGCACATGTGTATTGACTACAGAAGGCTCAATACAGCCACCAGAAAGGATCATTTTCCTTTACCATTCATAGACCAAATGCTAGAAAGACTAGCGGGTCATAATTATTACTGCTTTTTGGACAGCTACTTAGGCTATAACCAAATTGCAGTAGACCCTCAGGACCAAGAGAAAACAACATTTACATGTCCTTCTGGAGTATTTGCCTACAGAAGGATGCCTTTTGGTCTGTGCAATGCACCTGCAACCTTCCAGAGGTGCATGCTCTCTATCTTCTCAGATATGGTAGAGAAATTTCTGGAAGTCTTCATGGATGACTTTTCTGTATTTGGAGACTCATTCAGCTCATGCCTTAACCATCTAGCACTTGTTCTGAAAAGATGCCAAGAGACCAACCTAGTTTTAAACTGGGAGAAATGCCGTTTTATGGTGACTGAAGGAATTGTCCTTGGGCATAAAATTTCAAGCAAGGGAATAGAGGTGGATCAAGCAAAGGTGGAGGTAATTGAAAAATTACCACCACCTGCCAATGTTAAGGCAATTAGAAGCTTTCTGGGACATGCAGGATTCTACAGGAGGTTTATAAAGGATTTTTCAAAAATTGCAAAACCTTTAAGCAACCTGCTAGCTGCTGACACACCATTTGTGTTTGACACACAGTGTCTGCAGGCATTTGAGACCCTGAAAGCCAAGCTGGTCACATCACCAGTTATCTCTGCACCAGACTGGACATTACCATTCGAACTAATGTGTGATGCCAGTGACCATGCCATTGGTGCAGTGTTGGGACAGAGGCATAACAAGCTTCTACATGTCATTTATTATGCTAACCGTGTTCTAAATGACGCACAGAAGAATTACACAACCACAGAAAAAGAGTTACTTGCAGTGGTTTACGCCATTGACAAGTTTATATCCTATTTAGTAGGGTTGATAAACCCCATTTTTAGGGTTTATCTAGTATTGAATTTAGAGTATTTTGATGACTTTTTCTCGCATTTAACCTATGAATTAGCATGATTTTGTAATCTCTCCCGTATTTGTGCTTAAGTGTAAAAACATGCTTTTTAAGCCTTATTTTGATGGATTCTAATTCCTCTTTGATTCCATAAGATGCCTTGATGTGTTTGCTAGTAATTCCAGGATTGAAATAGGCTAGGCATGGATCAAAGGGAGCAAGGAAGGAAGCATACAAGTGGAGAGAAGCATGAAAAGTCAAAGAAGTGAAATCAGCCAAGCACGCGCACGCGCACAAGGCGCTCGCGCGCACATTGCAGAATCGGCCAGGGGTGCGCACGCGTACCGTGCGCGCACGCGTCGCAGTCCGCACATGACTTCATTAAAGCAACACGTGCCTGGCGATTTGGAAGGGTTTCTAAACCCATTTTGGCGCCAATTGCTGATAGAGGGGAATAAAAGGATCAAGGATTGAAGGGGAAGACAGCTGGGAATCATTATTAGTTCATTACCATTAGTCATAGTTATAGTTTAGAGTAATTTTAGAGAGAGAAGCTCTCACTTCTCTCTAGAATTAGGATTAGGTTTAGATTAATCTCTCTTCTTAGATTTAGGTTTAATTCATGCTTTGATTCACTTCTCTTTTATCAAGTCTTAATCTTCTCCTCTCCCTCTTTCTAGTTATGTGCTTTAATAATTGTAATTCTTCACTTGTTTTGGATAGATTGTTGTTCCTTTGTTTTCTTTCAATAATGCAATTTGAGGTAATTCATGATAATTGTGAGTTCCTTGATTGTTGTTGCTAATTCCTTTCAATAATTGTTGCTAGATTTCATTCTTGTTGTCAATTTACTATGCTTTCCTTTTATGCCTTCCAAGTGTTTGATGAAATGCTTGGTTAGATTTTAGTATAGATTTTGTTCCTCTTGGCCTAAGTAGAGTAATTAGTGACTCTTGAGTTATCTAATTCCTTTGTTGATTGATAATTAGAAGTTGCTAATTGATTTGAATGCCTCTAAAGCTAGTCTTTCCTTTAGGATTTGATTAGGACTTGAGGAATTAAATTGATTCATCCACTTGACTTTCCTCCATGGTTAGAGGTTAACTAAGTGGGAGCAATGGACAATTTGTCATCACAATTGAGGAGGATAACTAGGATAGGACTTCTAGTTCTCATATCTTGCCAAGAGCTTTGCTAGTTGTTAGTTTATTTTCTTTGCCATTTATATTTCTTGTCTAAAATCTTAAAAACCCCAAATATAACTCACAACCAATAAACTCTTGAGTTATCTAATTCCTTTGTTGATTGATAATTAGAAGTTCTAGTTGATTTGAATGCCTCTAAAGCTAGTCTTCCCTTTAGGAGTTGATTAGGACTTGAGGAATCAAATTGATTCATCCACTTGACTTTCCTTTCTGGTTAGAGGTTAACTAAGTGGGAGCAATGAACAATTCTCATCACAATTCGGGAGGATAACTAGGATAGGACTTCTAGTTCTCATATCTTGCCAAGAGCTTTGTTAGTGTTAGTTTATTTCCTTTACCATTTATATTTCTTGTATAAAATCTCAAAAACCCCAAAATAACTCACAACCAATAACAAGACACTTTATTGTAAGTCCTAGGGAGAACGACCCGAGGTTCCAATACTTCGGTTTATAAATTTTAGGGGTTTGTACTAGTGACAAACAACTTTTTGTATGAAAGGATTATTGTTTGGTTTAGAAACTATACTTTACAACGAGAATTCATTAGTGAAATTCTAAACTGTCAAAAATCCAATCATCAAAATGGCGCCGTTGCCGGGGATTTGCAATGGTGTTATGTTATTGGTTATTGTACATATGTGAATATTGTGAATAGGTTTATCTTTTGTTTGTTTCTTAATTTTTGTTAGTTTTATTTTGTTCTCTCACTATGAATTCTCACTTTAGCTTTGAGTTTGGTTCTAATTGTGTTGTAGGAAATGTGGACTTTAATGGCAACATGTACCATGGATGGAACCATCAAAGATGGGAGGAGCCTCAAGGAATTGATCATTCCTATTGGCAACAATCTCCGGATACTTATAGGTATAATTCCCATCCTAATGCATGTCAATTTAACGGCCATGATGACTCTTTTTGTGACACTCAACAACCACCATCATATGCCTATGAATCTCATCCTCAACATGGACCTCAACCATACTCACAAGCCTTTCCACATCAAGCACCTTCCTCTGATCCATATCCACAATATGACCAATCATCCATGCCATATTCTTATGACCATTATGAGCAAGAACCTTTAGAACCACCACAACCCTATCAAGATTACTCCCAAGAACCACCTCAATACACACCATCTCCACAATTTTATCAAGAGGAACCACCTTCCTACCATGAATCCTCTCTCCAAAATAATGAACCTTCCTACTCATCCCAAGCCCCAATGGACGATTCTCTCACTTTGTTACTTCAAGGGCAAGAAGCCATGAAGCAGGATACATTTGAGTTTGTGACCAATTTGACCAAGGTGGTGCATGCTCTAGCCCACCAATGTTTGAATACTCAAGTTTCCCCCGTAGCCACATGTGGAAAACCTAAAGAAGAGCAAAGCATGAAGGAGAGATTGGAAACTCCGGTGGGGGATGAGGGATGCCATTGTGTATTGGAGCAACTAGAGGAAGCCATGATTATTGAAGAAAAGGAAGAAGTGGTTGAAGATTTGGGAGATGTTGAAAGTCCATGGGAATGTAGCATCATGGAGGACTCTTCCAAGAAGCTTGATATCGATGTTGAGGAGGGTGCGCAACCTCCAAGGCATATCATCGTTGGAGACTTGGAAGAAGCTTATCAAGAGATGGATTCAATCATGGATAAATTTCTCTCTACAATGGAATCCTCTCCCATTGGACATGAAGTTGAAACTATAAAAGAATGTGCACAACCTCCCGTACCCTTGGTGAGCAACGAAAAAGAGAGTGAATTGGAAGAGAGCTACCAAGAGGAAAACGTTGGCATGGTGTATATCGAAATTGAAGAATATGAAGAGGTTGACCAAGAAATGGATTTATTCATCAATGAATTTCTATCCAAAATTGAATCACCTCCCATTAGGCAAGAAATCAAAGTTCTTGAAGACAACACCAAGCCATGTGATAAAAGGGGAAAGGTTGAAATTGAGGAAGCTCGCAAAGAGGTGGAAATACACAAAGAAGAGCACAAGGAAGTAGACCTTGCATTGTCTAAGTGTGGGGAGGTCTCCCTCCCCAAGTCACCATCCAACACAACATTCAAGTGGGTAAAACTCTTATCCCTAAGCTTTACTTTCTCACTTGAATATGGTTTAATTTAAAATGATGGTCAACTTAGAGCTCTTTGTGGAGTTAAAAGTATAAGAAAGTTGTGTAGTGGTTGGAAACATCATTCTAAGATCATGACGGTTGCAAGCTCAAAATTCAAGAGCAATGTTTGGTGTGGAACCAAATTGCATGGGTCTAGGAAGTTGTTTGGAAGCTTCTTTGAGAATTCCAAGGCCATACCACCCGTACGGAAGAGTCATGAGACTCAACTCACAGATGGGTGTGAAGATAAGATATGGGATCTCGGTTCTCTATGTGAAGACCAACTATAGGGACTCATATCTTGGGTAGAACTCTACCCTAGATTGGTGAATATGGTTGGAAATTCTGTCAACCAATTGAGAAGTAAATATCCTTGGAGATTCAAGGATGAGTACAAGCACAAGCCACCATGACAAAAGTCTCTCAACATGTCCAACTTAAGGACTTAAACTAAAAGTGCTAGGTGGGAGACACCCCACCATGGTAAACTCTTTCCATTCCTTTTAGTTTTGTTTAATAAATGATTTGAGTTACCATTGTAAATCTACTTTATATAGATTTGTTTGTACAATTAGATGGTTAGCATAGTCACATATATGTTATGTTAGTAGTAGATGAATAATGTCAAATTGCATGTTTTGGTGAATTAGATGATAGTTGAGTGAATAAAGAGTTGTGAGCATTATAGGAAGCACCTGAGCACAATTTCTTGCTTCAGTCAAAAAAAAAGGGGTGGACGCGCGCGCACGATGTACGCGCACGCGTCCCCGAGTAGATGCATCATCACCCATATTCCAGAGAGTTGGGCCTCTCCTAGGCCAGCGTTTTGCCTCGAGCCCCACTTATTCCACGCTGACGCGCACTACGTGCGTGCGCGTCCATACAGCTATAAGGAAATGCACGCGGACGCGCACCTGCCGCGTCCGCGTCGATCAGCTGCAGCAACTTCTGGGCCAATATCCAGAGAGTTGCGCTAGATCTGGGTCAACTTTGAGCCCCCAGCCTAACTCACCTTACGCGGACGCACACTTGCCGCGCGCGCATCCCCTAGTTGATGCCACCGTTCCAGGCCTTTGTCCAGAGAGTTGGGCGCGCATCGAGCCCACTCTAAGCCTCCAGCCCAACTCAATGTACGCGTGCGTGCACTGTACGTGCACGCGCACCTATATAGTTTCCCCATCCACGCTTGAGTGCGTTGTACGCGCACGCGTAGGTCCCTAGTTTCATCAATGTACGCGGACGCGGACGGTGCGCGCCCGCGTCGATTCGAAAAGAAGATAACCCTAGTGCGCGAAGAGCACTACGCAACAGCGCACATCTCTTCTTCTTCCCCTGTCACCATCTCCGTCCCCTTTCCCCTTTCAACAACCCGCCACCGCCAACGGCCGCATTCCCCGCCACCACACTACTAACCCCATTTACCTTTATCACTCGCTTTCATTCTCCCACCCCTCTCCATCTCTCATCTCACCTTCTCCACCCACTCAGCCTCTGCTCTGCCGGCCACCACCACCACACGGCCAGCCCCTCTCTCTCTCACCATCAGCACAAACCCTTCTTCACTTTCTCTCTCTCTCACTTACCCACTCCGCCCCTGTCTCTCACTCTCTCGTCGCCGCCAACAGCACCGTCGTCGCTCCGCCATAACCGCCACCATCCACGGCGGCGCGGCTCTCTGATTCTGTTACTCCCGTCCCAATCCCAATTTCCTTTTCCATTTTTAGTTCTTCTCTACTCCCAGGTTCCTGCTCCAACTCTGTTCTCTATTAATTTTTCGTTTCTGTTAGCTACTGTCAGTTTTCTGTTAGTTAGTTAGAATTGAAATTTTGCATGTTAAGTTAGTTAGAAATAACTGCGGTTAGGTAGCTAGGTCTGGATAGAGCGTTTGTGCATATTTTTTGTTTGTTTACTTGGGTGTTGTATGCTGATTTTGGGTTGCTTTTTTATGCAATTTGTGTTGCTGGGTACTATTTCATTGCTGTTGTGCTTAATTGAGGTTGTTTTCTTGCTGTTTGTGCTACCTTGCTATCCGGGAACGTCCAATTTTAAGCCGGGATGCTGCCCAATTTTCAAGAAATCTATTTCCATTCTAATCTCTATTGCAAATTTGGGCTAATTTTTGTTTTCTTTTGACTTCCGGGATTTGCACCAATCATTGTGAACATGATTTCTATGTCTAGTCACAACTCCTCTTTTATTGAGCCTAAATATCATCACACCACTAATCCATTTTTCTAACTCACTAATTTCTTTAACCATCTAACTTCTACTCACATTTAACCCTCTTTAACCATTCTTTCAAAAGTATGATGATTTTATTGCTTAATGAGTAAGAGTTGTTGACTTTAGTGAACATTGCATTCTTGGTTTACTTGTTCACTTAGGCTTACTTGTTTACCAATTCTTTTCAAGTTCAGTTCACATCATGATTGTTTATTAGCCAATTGATATCCTGAACATGCTTTATTTGCTTCATGCTACATGCTTCATTGCTTATATTCTATCATACTTTTCAGGATGTCGGATAAAGGAAAAGCCATAGCCACTACCTCCAAGAAAAGAAAACATTCTACACCCTCTATTCCCTCCATTTACAAGAATTATGCTAAGAATCCGTTGAATGAAGAAGAAAAGGAAAATCAGTTGCTACCTTCTACCGATCCAACAAAGTTCCCCAATCTTTACTATGAGCTTCGCTTCCAAAATTATCGGAAGACGAAGCTGAATACTGAGAAGCGCTTACTCCTACCTAATGATGTGAGACGAGCCATCACTGGTCGCATCCTTGAGTTGGGTATGGACTTTGTCGATAGAGATTTGGAAGATATCAACATTTCTTGGGTTAAGGAATTCTATTGCAACTTCTTCCGTCCTACTTTAGATTCAGTTCAGTTGAGGGGTAGAGAGGTTATGATCACTGAGTCAGCCATAGAGGAGGCATTACAGTGTCGGCACATCACTGATGACATGTGTGCCCATCAGCAGGCAGAGATGGCTATCCATATCATGACCTTTGACTATGAGGCACTTAGGCGCGTGATTGGTATACCGGACGCCACTTGGGTGATGGACTCGGGCAACACAAAGCCCAAAGGGATGCTCTTTACACACTTGAACAAGGAGGCCAAGACTTGGCAGATGATCTTCGCTCACTACATCTTGCCCACCACTCACTTTTCTGAGATCCCTATGGAGATGCTACTTTTGATTGGTTGTGTTATGGAGGGAAAGGAAGTTTATTTTCCCCGATTAATCCGACAGAGCATGTGGCGAGCCCATATTCGTGGCCTCCTTCCTTTTCCTGTCATGATTACCAGCATGGCATCGCTGGCGGATGTTCCTAGCCATGATGATGATATGATACCACCGCCGCTAGAGGACGGTGCCAAGGAAGTCACTATTCCTTGGGGCACTTGGGTGACTGAGAAACCCCCGTCTAGACGCCGTTCTAGGGCCAGAGCAGTGGTAGGGGCAGCTGGACTTTCAGCTTCGACAGCAGCTCCATCTTCTTCGACAGCCCCTTCTTCAGCACCTGAGCCGACTTACCTACTGGTTCAGCGTCTGTTTCGGTTTTTGGAGCGCGAAAAGCGCTACATCAGGCGCCGACTGGATCAGATGGATCAGGCACTCATCTCCCTGGGCGTTGAGTTACCTCCACTTCCAGACTCTTCAGCCTCCGATGAGCAGGATCATCAGGAGGAGGATGCTGATGCACCGACTCAGTAGGATGCACCTCCAGCTGCACCTGACACCACAGAGATTCAGCAGCCCCATGAGGAGCCGGTTCCGCACCCACAGTCAGAGTCAGCCGTTGTTCCTTCCCCTGATCTTCCGGTTTAGCATCGAGGATGATGATCGATTTTAAGTGTGGGGAGGTCACCGGTAGCATCATTAGAGGACTGGTGAACATTTTAGTTATGCTGCCTAGTATCTCATTTTGCGTACTTTATGTATATAGTTGTCATTTTGGGTTATTTTGGATACTTCTTACTGGATTTTAGATATTTTGGATACTTCTGCTTATGTTTATATGTTTTGGATGATAGACGTTATGCTTTTAGATAGATTTCTCTTTATGTCCATTTTGCATATTTTCTTTTTTTTTTTAGCATATGGTTATGATCGAAAGTGCTTTTGAATTGTCAATACTTAGGAACCCTTTTTGCATGAAAAATTGGTTTTAAGTGAAAAAAAGGAAAGGGTAAAGTAAGGAAAATTTTTGAATTTTTTAATCACAACAATGCTTAGTCAAATATTGAGATTTTCCAAGAAACTTAATTATAGGGCACCAACCCAATTGATTGAAAAAAAAATATTTTGAGGTAACTTGCTTGAATTTCATATTTTGTGAAGCATGCATTGAGTTAAGAACACAAGCTTGTGAGACTTGAGCTTATTGATGTGGTTATATCTTATAACCACTTATTTTCCATTCTTGTGTGCAATTGTTCTCTTTCTATGATTGTGATCCTTGATTTGCTTGATTCTATATGTCCATTTATTTCTTGTATTCATGCATTTGTATGATTGAGGCCATTATTTCATTAGCCCACTTACCCAAATAGCCTACCTTTTACTCTCCATTGTTAGCCAATTTTGAGCTACGCTTAACCAACTTATTCTCATTTTAGCACATTACAAGCCCAAGGCGGAAAACCAATGAAAGTCCCTTGCTTGGATCTTTGATTAGTCTAGGCTAATGAGAATGTTTATTATTCAAAGTTGGTGAGGCTTGGGAATATTGGAGGGGATAAAAAAAAGGGGTAGTACACTTCCGTATTTAGGAATTGGGAACATATTCATGTATTGATTGAATGTATAAGACCTTATGCAATTGATGTCCTTGTACAAAGTATAAAAAGAAAAGAAAAAAAAGAAGAGAAAAATAAAATGAAAAAAAAGGAATATAGAAAAAAAAGGGAGAAGAAAAATAATAAAAGGGGACAAAATGCCCCAAAGTGAAGTTCAATAAAAGGGAATCAATGCATAAGTGTTACGAATCAAGAAGTAAGATGCATGAATATGTAAGAAAAAGTGAAGAATAGGTAGTTAGAGTAGTTTGAATTTGTATAGATTATTATATAGTTAGGTGGGAAAGTCTATGCTAATCCAAGATCCAAACTCTAGTCCACTTAACCATAAATGATCCTACCTTGACCCTAACCCCATTACAACCTAAATGAAAGACCTCATGATGAATGTGTGCATGCATTGGATAGGTGTTGATTGTTAGAAGAAAATCAAATTTTGGAAAGTATGATTAGAAGAGAATTGAGTGAATTAACCCTTAAACACTCGAGTAAATAGAGCGGATACACATCCGGTGAGGGTTCAAAAGTTCAATCACATGTGTTCACCCATATGATCTATATTCATGCAAGTCTACAACTCTTTTTGATAGTTTCAATACAATTGTGGTTTGGACTTGATTCCTATTGCTCAAGTTCTTGTGCTTATACATGTTTCTTGGGAATTGATTTGTTTGAACTAAGAATTTGCATCCACTTTGGATAGTTGCATTTAGATAGGTTCATATAGTTTAGTGCATTCAAATAAATGTCATACCCCTTAGTTCCTTCTTATTTTAGCATGGGGACATGCTAAGGTTTAAGTGTGGGGAGGTTGATAAACCCCATTTTTAGGGTTTATCTAGTATTGAATTTAGAGTATTTTGATGACCCTTTCTCGCATTTAACCTATGAATTAGCATGGTTTTGTAATCTCTCCCGTATTTGTGCTTAAGTGTAAAAACATGCTTTTTAAGCCTTATTTTGATGAATTCTAATTCCTCTTTGATTCCATAAGATGCCTTGATGTGTTTGCTAGTAATTCCAGGATTGAAATAGGCTAGGCATGGATCAAAGGGAGCAAGGAAGGAAGCATACAAGTGGAGAGAAGCATGAAAAGTCAAAGAAGTGAAATCAGCCAAGTACGCGCACGCGCACAAGGCGCTCGCGCGCACATTGCAGAATCGGCCAGGGGCGCGCACGCGTCGCAGTCCGCACATGACTTCATTAAAGCAACACGTGCCTGGCGATTTGGAAGGGTTTCTAAACCCATTTTGGCGCCAATTGCTGATAGAGGGGAATAAAAGGATCAAGGATTGAAGGGGAAGACAGCTGGGAATCATTATTAGTTCATTACCATTAGTCATAGTTTTAGTTTAGAGTAATTTTACAGAGAGAAGCTCTCACTTCTCTCTAGAATTAGGATTAGGTTTAGATTAATCTCTCTTCTTAGATTTAGGTTTAATTCATGCTTTGATTCACTTCTCTTTTATCAAGTCTTAATCTTCTCCTCTCCCTCTTTCTAGTTATGTGCTTTAATAATTGTAATTCTTCACTTGTTTTGGATAGATTGTTGTTCCTTTGTTTTCTTTCAATAATGCAATTTGAGGTAATTCATGATAATTGTGAGTTCCTTGATTGTTGTTGCTAATTCCTTTCAATAATTGTTGTTAGATTTCATTCTTGTTGTCAATTTACTATGCTTTCCTTTTATGCCTTCCAAGTGTTTGATGAAATGCTTGGTTAGATTTTAGTATAGATTTTGTTCCTCTTGGCCTAGGTAGAGTAATTAGTGACTCTTGAGTTATCTAATTCCTTTGTTGATTGATAATTAGAAGTTGCTAATTGATTTGAATGCCTCTAAAGCTAGTCTTTCCTTTAGGAGTTGATTAGGACTTGAGGAATTAAATTGATTCATCCACTTGACTTTCCTCCATGGTTAGAGGTTAACTAAGTGGGAGCAATGGACAATTTGTCATCACAATTGAGGAGGATAACTAGGATAGGACTTCTAGTTCTCATATCTTGCCAAGAGCTTTGCTAGTTGTTAGTTTATTTTCTTTGCCATTTATATTTCTTGTCTAAAATCTTAAAAACCCCAAATATAACTCACAACCAATAACAAGAAACTTCATTACAATTCCTAGGGAGAATGACCCGAGGTGCAATACTTCGGTTTATAAATTTTAGGGGTTTGTACTAGTGACAAACAACTTTTTGTATGAAAGGATTATTGTTTGGTTTAGAAACTGTACTTTACAACGAGATTTCATTAGTGAAATTCTAAACCGTCAAAAATCCAATCATCAAGGGTCAAAAGTGATTGTGTACACTGACCATGCTGCTCTTAAATACTTACTCACAAAGCAGGATTCAAAACCCAGGCTTATAAGGTGGGTGTTGCTTCTGCAAGAGTTTGATATAGAAATAAGAGACAGAAAAGGGATAGAGAACCAGGTAGCTGATTATTTGTCCCGAATAGAGCCAGTGGCAGGGGCGTCCCTCCCTTCTACTGAGATCTCTGAGACCTTTCCAGATGAGCAACTCTTTGCCATTCAGGAAGCTCCATGGTTTGTAGACATTGCAAACTATAAAGCTGTGAGGTTCATACCACAGGAGTATAGCAGAGTGCAAAGAAAAAAATTAATTTCAGATGCCAAGTACTACCTATGGGATGAGCCATATCTCTTTAAGAGATGTGCAGACGGAATAATCCGCAGATGTGTACCTAGAGAGGAAGCACAAAGAATCCTGTGGCATTGCCATGGATCACAGTATGGAGGACATTTTGGAGGCGAGCGAACAGCCACTAAGGTCCTCCAATGTGGATTCTACTGGCCTACTCTCTATAGGGATGCCCGAGAGTTTGTGCGTAATTGTGACAGTTGCCAAAGAGCTGGTAACTTGCCTCATGGTTACGCCATGCCTCAACAAGGGATCTTAGAGATTGAATTGTTTGATGTATGGGGAATTGACTCCATGGGTCCCTTCCCACCATCATACTCAAACACTTATATTCTGGTGGCAGTAGACTATGTATCTAAATGGGTAGAAGCAATTGCCACACCCAGTAATGATACCAAGACCGTGCTGAAATTCCTCCTGAAACACATCTTCAGCAGGTTTGGTGCTCCCAGAGTACTAATCAATGATGGGGACACTCATTTCTGCAATAAACAGCTGTACTCTGCTATGGTTCGATATGGAATTAGCCACAAAGGAGCAACTCCGTATCATCCACAGACAAATGGGCAAGCTGAAGTCTCTAATAGAGAGCTAAAAAGAATCCTGGAACAGATTGTTTTTGCTCGTAGAAAGGATTGGGCAAAGAGCTTGGATGATGCTCTGTGGGCATACAGAACAGCATACAAGACTCCTATAGGAACCTCTTCATACCAACTTGTGTATGGGAAGGCCTGTCATCTACCCGTGAAACTGGAACATAAATCCTACTGGGCAACCAGATTCCTAAACATGGATGCTAAGTTAGCTGGTGAAAAAAGATTGCTCCAGCTAAATGAGCTAGAGGAGTTCAAACTCAGTGCCTTCGAAAATGCAAAAATCTATAAGGAAAAGGCAAAGAAGGGACATGACAAAAAGTTTTCATCCAAAGTCTTTGAACCAGGACAAAAAGTTCTACTCTTCAACTCTAGGCTCAGACTATTCCCAGAAAAACCTAAATCCCGATGGAGGGGTCCGTATGTGATTACAGGAGTGTCACCATATGGATATGTTGAGCTTCAGGATATTGATTCTGATAAAAAGTTCATTGTTAATGGACAGAGGATCAAACATTATCTTGAAAGCAATTTTGAGCAAGAATGCTCAAAGCTGAGGCTTGAATGAATCTCAGTAAAAGGTCCAGCTAAAGATGATAAAGAAGCGCTTGCTGGGAGGCAACCCAGTCATTAGCAGGTTATCTGTTTTATTTAATAAAAGTTTGATACATATTCTCAAAGGGTGATCATCAAAATTGAAGGAATTCACAGAGTTACAGAAGGATTCAGTGCAAAAAGTAGAGAAAAGGAGCTTGCTGGCGAAAAAACGCCAGTAAGGGGTACTCTGGGCGTTAAACGCCAGAATGGATACCATTCTGGGCGTTTAACGCCAGTAAAGGTACCATTTTGGGCGTTAAACGCCAGAATGGGCACCATTCTGGGCGTTTAACGCCAGGTGTGCAGCATCCTGGGCGTTTAGCAAAACGCCCAGTGATGAAGGGGTTTCTGGCGTTTAACGCCAGTCAGGGTACCTGGCTGGGCGTTAAATGCCCATATTGGCCAACATTTGGGCGTTAAACGCCAGAATGGATACCATTCTGGGCGTTTAACGCCAGATAGGTGGGGGACAGAGATTTTGCTTTCCACTTCAAATTTTTTCAAACTTTCTTGTTTTGATCCATAATTTTCTGCATAAACACATTTCAAACTTTCATCATTCACCTTCAAATCTTTAAAATTAAAATCATTCTTTAAATCTCTTTCAAATCCTTTCCAAATCTTCTTCAAAAACTCAAATATCTCTCAATTTCTTTCCATATCTTTTCAAATCTCCTTCAAAATTTTTGAAATCTCTCCCCCCCTCCCTTATAAATATAAGTTCGGCCATTCCCCTTTCCCCACCATTCGAATTTGCTCTCCTCCTTTCTCTCCTCTTTCTTTTCTTTTGCGCTAGGACAATCAACCCTCTAAGTTTGGTGTGCTTTTCCGTGATCACTAAGCTAAGGCTCATCAAGATCATGGCTCCCAAAGGAAAATAAACCAATTCTAGAGGCAAGAAAGATAATGCTCCAAAGGATCTTTGGAGTCAAGAGAGGTTCTTAACCAAAGAACATGCAGACCATTACCACAAAATAATGGGTCTAAAGTCAATGATCCCGGAAGTTAAATTCGATTTGAAAGAAGATGAATATCCGGAGATCCAAGAGCAAATTTGAAACAGAGGATGGGAAGTTCTAACCAACCCTGAGATAAAGGTGGGAAGAAACATGGTTCAGGAATTCTACTCAAATCTGTGGCTGACAGATAAGCAGAGAATGACTGGAACTGCTTTTCATACCTACAGAACCATGGTCAGAGGGAGAATTATTTACTTCCATCTGGACAAAATAAGAGAGGTCTTCAAATTGCCTCAACTGCAAGATGATCCTGAATCTTTTAATAGGAGAATGGTGAGAGCAGATAAGGGGCTAGATCAAGTTCTAGAGGACATATGCCTCCCTAGAACTAAGTGGACAACCAATTCAAAAGGTGTCCCAAACCAACTCAAGAGGGGAGATCTCAAACCAATTGCAAGAGGTTGGCTAGACTTCATTGGGCGTTTCATATTGCCCACTAGCAATCGTTCTGAGGTCACTATCAAGAGAGCAGTGATGATCCATTGCATTATGCTGGGAAAAGAAGTGGAGGTTCATCATCTGATTGCTTGTGAGATTTACACAATTGCAAACAAGAATTCCACTGAAGCCAAACTGGCTTACCCAAGCTTAATCTCTTTGCTATGTAAAGATGCTGGGGTGAGGATGGGAATAGATGAATTCATCCCAATTGAACATCCAATCACCAAGAAGTCAATGGAAGGACAAATGCAAGATAATTCTATCAAAAGAAGGGCGTAGGAGTTTCTCCCGGAACTCCCTGAAATTGACTACTGGACCCGCCTAGAAGCATCTGTTGCCAAGCTGCAAGAAGCTATGGAACAAATTAAGGAAGAACAGCAGAATCAAAACTGCATGCTCTGCAAATTGCTGAAGGAATAAGAGAAGCAGGGGCGTGAGCTATAGGAGCTGAAGCGCCAGAAGCTCTCCATTGAAGGGTCAAATACCCCACAGGTTGAGGGAGCATCCACTTCTCAAGATCAAGGTTGTTGAGTCCTAACTCTGTGATAACCTCTATCATTAGGAGTCTATTTTAAAGTCATTTAAATTTTTGTTTTCTATTACTATTAGTCTTATCTTATGTTTATCTTTGAGTCTTGTTTTTAATTCATGATTAATAAAATTTAATGTCTATGCCTTAAAGCTATGAATGTCCTATGAATCCAACACCTCTCTTAAATGAAAAATGCTTTAATCACAAAAGAACAAGAAGTACAGGATTTCGAATTCATCTCTGAAACTAGTTGAATTAGCTTGATGTGGTGACAATACTTTTTGTTTTCTGAATGAATGCTTAAACAGTGCATATGTCTTTTGAATTTGTTGATTAAAGAATGTTAAACTTGTTGGCTCTTGAAAGAATGATGGAAAAGGAGAAATGTTATTGAGGATCTGAAAAATCATCAAATTGATTCTTGAAGCAAGAAAAAAAAAGCAGTGAATTCAAAAAAAAGAGAGAGAGAGATAAAAAGTGATCCAAGGCAAAAAGAGTGTGCTTAAGAACCCTGGACACCTCTAATTGGGGACTCTAGCAAAGCTGAGTCACAATCTAAAAAGGTTCACCCAGTTATGTGTCTGTAGCATGTATGTATCTAGTGGTAATACTGGAAGACAGAGTACTTTGGGCCACAGCCAAGACTCATAAAGTAGCTATGTTCAAGAATCATCACACTTAACTAGGAGAATCAATAACACTATCTGAATTCTAAGTTCCTATAGATGCAAATCATTCTAATCTTCAAAGGATAAAGTGAGATGCCAAAACTGTTCAGAAGCAAAAAGCTACTAGTCCCGCTCATCTAATTGGAGCTAAGTTTCATTGATATTTTGGAGTCTATATTATGTTCTCTTCTTTTTATCCTAATTGATTTTCAGTTGCTTGGGGACAAGCAACAATTTAAGTTTGGTGTTGTGATGAGCGGATAATTTATACGCTTTTTGGCACTATTTTTAGTATGTTTTTAGTACATTTTAGTTAGTTTTTAGTATGTTTTTATTAGTTTTTATTTAAAATTCACTTTTCTGGGCTTTACTATGAGTTTGTGTGTTTTTCTGTGATTTCAAGTAATTTCTGGCTGAAATTGAGGGACCTGAGGAAAAATCTGATTCAGAGGCTGAAAAAGGACTGCAGATGCTATTGGATTCTGACCTCCCTGCACTCAAAGTGGATTTTCTGAAGCTACAGAAGCCCCATTGGTGCGCTCTCAATTGCGTTGGAAAGTAGACATCCTGGGCTTTCCAGCAATGTATAATAGTTCATACTTTGCCTGAGATTTGACGGCCCAAACTGGCGTTGCAAATCAGCTTCAGAATTCCCAGCGTTTAACACCGGAACTGGCACAAAAATTGGAGTTAAACGCCCAAACTGGCACAAAAGCTGGCGTTTAACTCCAAGAAAAGTCTCTACACATGAAAGCTTCAATGCTCAGCCCAAGCACACACCAAGTGGACCCCGGAAGTGGATTTTTACGTCATTTACTCATTTCTGTATACCCTAGGTTACTAGTTCACTATTAATAGGACCTTTTGTCATTGTATCTTTACCTCATGACACATTACACGTTTCTTATTGTATCTTCTATGGCATGAGTCTCTAAACCCCATGGTTGGGGGTGAGGAGCTCTGCTGTGTCTTGATGGATTAATGCAATTACTACTGTTTTTCATTCAATCACGCTTGCTTCTATTCTAAGATATCACTTGTTCTTCAACTTGATGAATGTGATGATCCGTGACACTCATCATCATTCTCACCTATGAACGTGTGCCTGACAACCACCTTCGTTCTACTTTAGATTGAGTGAATATCTCTTGGATTCCTTAATCGGAATCTTCGTGGTATAAGCTAGAATTGATGGCGGCATTTAAGAGAATCCGGAAGGTCTAAACCTTGTCTGTGGTATTCTGAGTAGGATTCAAGGATTGAATGACTGTAACGAGCTTCAAACTCTTGAAGGCTGGGCGTTAGTGACAGACGCAAAAGAATCACTGGATTCTATTCCAACCTGATTGAGAACCGACAGATGATTAGCCGTGCTGTGACAGAGCGCGTTGAACATTTTCACTAAGAGGATGGGAGGTAGCCATTGACAACGGTGAAACCCTACATACAGCTTGTCATGGAAGGAGCCTTGCGTGCATGAAGAAGAAGACAGTAGAAAAGTAGAGATTCAGAAGATAAAGCATCTCCAAAACCTCAACCTGTTCTCCATTACTGCAAAACAAGTATTTATTTCATGTTCTTTTACTCTTCACAATTAAACTTGAGAATTATTGATATCCTGACTAAGAGTTACAAGATAACCATAACTTGCTTCAAGCCGACAATCTCCGTAGGATCAACCCTTACTCACGTAAGGTATTACTTGGATGACCCATTGCACTTGCTAGTTAGTTGTGCGGAATTGCAAGAGTGTGATTGCAATTTTGTGCACCACATATACCGATCCCAACTCGCCGGTTGGTCCAAAACACAAGCTCTCAACATATCCTCTAGTGTTTGGATTGTCCTCTCGGATTGACCATCTGTTTGAGGATAGTAAGCCGTGCTCAAGCTTAATCGGGTTCCAAAAGCTTTCTGAAATGCACCCCAAAACCTTGAAGTGAAACGAGGATCTCTATCAGAGATTATAGTAGCAGGTACACCATGAAGTCTCACAATCTCCTTTATGTATAACCGTGCTAGCTCCTCAAGGGTGTAAGTCATACGAATGGGTAAAAAGTGAGCTGACTTCGTCAGTCGGTCCACAATCACCCAGATAGCATCAAAACCAGCCCTAGTCCTTGGCAATCCTGACACAAAGTCCATTGCAATACTTTCCCACTTCCATTGTGGAATCTCTAAAGGTTGCAACATCCCGGAAGGTCTTTGATGTTCAATCTTTACCTTTTGACAAGTTAAGCACTTTGAAACATATTCCGCCACATCATTCTTCATACCCGGCCACCAAAACATCGCCTTTAAATCATGGTACATCTTAGTACTTCCCGGGTGAATGGAGAATCCGCTTTTGTGTGCCTCCTTTAAAATATCTTGCCTCAAAGTGCCAACATCCGGCACAATGATCCTACCCTTGAACCTCCATAACCCATCTTTTTCTTCCGACACTCTCCACTGTTTTCCTTGCTCAATGGCCAGTAACACCTTCCACAACGCTTCATCATTTTGATGAGCCTTTAGGAGTTCGGACTTAAAGTCACTTGAGATTTCTAATCGGCTCAAACACAAGGTTCCGGATACTTCTCGAGCACCAATTTTCAGACTCTCGAATCCTTTGAGCAACTTCTCCTCTTGAAGCATCATCCAAGCCGCATATAATGACTTCCGAGTTAACGCATCCGCCACTACATTCGCCTTTCCCGGATGGTAATTCAACTCAAATTCGTAGTCTTTCAACAATTCCATCCACCTTCTCTGCCTCATATTAAGCTCTTTCTGATCAAAGAGATATTTCAAACTCTTGGGATCAGAGAAGACTTGGAACTTAACCCCATAGAGATAATGCCTCCACACCTTCAAGGCAAACACAACCGCAGCAAGCTCCAAATCGTGCGTAGGATAATTAACTTCATGCAGTCTCAACTGCCGTGAGGCATACGCCACCACATTATGATGCTGCATCAGCACGCACCCTAAACCCTTTAATGAGGCATCACAGTACACCTCAAATGGCTCGTTCGGCTCAGGTAACACTAACACAGGTGCAGTGGTCAACTTTTTCTTCAATGTCTGAAAGCTCTCCTTGCATTCAGGAGTCCAAACAAACGGAGTGTCTTTGCGGGTTAACTTTGTCATTGGCAAAGCTATCTGTGAAAAGCCCTTGATAAACCTTCGGTAATAGCCAGCTAAACACAAAAAGCTCCTTATCTCCGTTACGGTGGTTGGTTGCTTCCAATCCATCACAGCCTTCACCTTAGTTGGATCTACGACTATTCCCTTTTTACTCACCACGTGGCCCAAAAACTTCACCTCACTCTTCCAAAACTCACACTTAGACAGTTTTGCATAGAGTTTCTTCTCCTTTAGAATCTGCAACACGGTCCTCAAGTGTTCCGCATGCTCTTCCTCAGTCTTGGAATAGATCAGTATGTCATCAATGAAGACAACAACGAATTTATCCAGAAAAGGACGGAAAACTCTGTTCATGTAATCCATGAATACCGCAGGAGCGTTCATCAACCCAAAAGACATTACAGTACAGTGTACTCGTAATGACCATAACGAGTCCTGAAAGCGGTCTTAGGGATATCCTCACCCCTCACCCTTATTTGGTGATATCCGGATCGCAAATCGATCTTGGAGAAAACCCCAGCTCCTTGTAACTGATCCATGAGATCATCAATTCTCGGCAATGGGTACTTGTTCTTTATTGTAACCTTGTTCAGTTGCCTGTAATCCACACAGAGCCGCATACTCTCATCTTTCTTCTTTACCAGTAGCACTGGCGCACCCAACGGAGAGACACTTGGTCATATAAAATTCTCTCCCAGCAAATCATCTAATTGAGACTTCAACTCAGTCATCTCTAACGGTGACATCCTATAAGGAGCACTTGAGATTGGTCCCACCCCGGGCACCAACTCAATAGCAAACTCAACCTCTCGGTTAGGTGGAAACTCATCAATATCATCGGGAAACACTTCCGGAAACTCACACACAACCGGAATCTGTTCCAACCTTTGATCATCACCCGAAATGCCCGCGGTTAACAACAGGATACCCTAACATTCGATTCCAGAATAGTTCACCATCATCGAATTCAAGTAATAATTATTCACCACGACCGGCCCTTCTGTATCCTTTGGCATAAAGTACACCGACTTTGTAGAACAATCAAGCAGGACATGGTTCTTAGATAACCAGTCCAATCCCAAGATAAGATCAAGACCGACCATCGGTAAGCAGATTAAATTATGAATAAAATCACGCTGCTTGAATCTAAAGGGAACTTTCGGGCATCCTAGCCTAGTTACCATGGCTTCATGGGTAGCATTATACACTTTTAGGTCATAACCTAAAGTTACAATCTTCAATCCTAACTCATGGGCTTTCTCAAATGCAATGAATGAATGCGATGCTCCCGAATCAAATAAAGCATTTAAAGTTTGACCAGCCATTTCACAGTTACCTCAAATAAGTGCCTCAGATCCCTCAGCACCTATAGCTGAAGTGGTGAACACCCGACCAGTTTGTTGTGCCTTCCCAATACCTTGCTTCTGCTTCTCCGGACAACTGGCGGCTTTGTGCCCCGCTTTTCCACAATTGTAGCACAAGCCCTATCCGGCCTTGCATGGTGCTCCTGGATGGTGACTCCCACATCTAGTACAAGATTGATCATTCTGAGGCTGCTTCCCAAATTTCTTCCCTTGGGGGTTGTTGTTGTTGGGCCTCCTAAAGGAACTTCCCTCTAGAAAGGCGGACCTCTAGCTACAAAGCTCTTCCCTCGGTTCTGTGGGAATGATCCTTTATAACTCCATTTCTCAGCGGTTGCCCTTTTTACACACTCTTCAGCAACTCTACACTTGTTTACCAACTCGGAGGAAGTCCTAATCTCCATTGGTCCCACTGAGCTGAAGATATCGCTCCTGAGTCTTCCTTCATACTTAACACACTTCCATTCCTCATATTCCACCGGAGTACCTTGGCACATACGAGAGAATCTGAACAGCTCCTCAAACTTGTCAGTCTACTCAGATACGGACATAGTACCCTGCTTCAGCTGTAACAATTCAAGCTCCTTGGCCATCCTAGCAGAAGTCAGAAAGTACTTTTTATAGAACTCCTCTTGGAAGACATTCCAGGTGATATAGTCATCACCCTGCTGTAGAAGACGTCGGATACCTTGCCACCAATGCAACGCTTCACCGGTGAGCATATAGGTAGCAAACTCGACACGCTGTCCTTCAGGTACCACTTGTGCTTGCAGTGCTCGCTCCATAGCCTGAAACCATGTATCAGCCTCAGTCGGGCTAGTAGTTCCCTTGAACTTAGGCGGATTAACCTTCAAAAGGTTTGTCAGTGTCATCGGGCCCTGAACTCCACCTCCATCATTACCATGGTTGTTCATCTGTTGACCAAGAGCCTCAGCAGTGGCTTGCATAGCAGCAGCCATGTTCTCCAACACGGTCATAAAGTTCACCGGGTCATTAGAGTTAGTCTCCGGTGCACGAGCATGAGTACGACCCCTCCCACGGCCTCTATCATGTCCACGAGGCGCCATCTGGTCCCTATACACACCAAACAATTGATATTAAGTTGATTAGTCTCAATATCGGAAGTCTAAGGCTTCAAAGTCCCAAATGCATACTCATGAACATTTATGCCAATTATATCAAGCAGATATACTAATAGCACATAACACACATACAGAGAATGCACAGAAGCATAGTCAGTCCGTCCCTCAGGCTCTACAGGAACGAACTGCTCTGATACCATAATGTAACACCCTACCATACAGAGTTTTATACTTAAGTCATAATTCAGAGATGGCAAGGTATTACGACCTCTAAAATAAAAATTTAGTACGTATAGTAGTATGAATGATTGATTATAACTAGGAGCCTTTGTAAAAAAAAGGGGTAAACAAAAATCGCAACTCGAAAGCGCAACACTCCGATCGATAACTAACGAACAAGGATAAACCAACGCGAGATTATATATATATATATATATATATATATACAAAGGAGTGTCAAAAACAGGAATATCAAGACTCAAAATCCGACTGTGAAGATAACCGGTCCGAGCATAGCATATATATACATATGATAAAATAAGGGAAACCCCAAAGGAAACCCAAAAGGGACACAAATACAGAAACCTATTCTCCAAAATCTCCCATAAGAAGAGTCATCATAGTTTGTATTATTTAATGGAGATAAAAGTATCTAAGCAAAACATATAAACTAAAATAGAGTCCCCAAGAACAAAGGATCTTCGCTAATCCAGAAGTCTCTAGCAGGCCTCAGCGAGAAACCTCACGTCCTACATCTGAAAACCACAAAATCCGCATGGGTGAGAACCAGAGGTCCCCAGCATGGTAACAGCTTCCACATATATAATACATAATAATAGAGGAAAGCCAAAGGCAATCCTAGAACTTCCTCCAGATAATATCAAAGCTTATAAACAAGCTAAACCATATGTGGCGACTGACTAAAGGTTCTTCAGTCTAACTAATACTTTCCTTTCCAATTCCTTCAGACCTCCCATCCACCAGCAGGAGTATAATGTAGCAAACATAGTTATATCAAACAAGAAATATACAAATAGGAACAATTAAGGCATTTAGACAATTAGCAAGTAATATGCAGTCAAATAGGCAATCTCAAATAATTCATATAGTATGCATATAATGAATGCCTGTCCCTAGTGGTTGATGATATCATATGTCGGCTATAGAGCCAACCCTACAAGTCCTGGTAGCTAACCATTGGACTGTCCCTCTGTCGCGCATCCCCAACTCGAGTTATACTCATCATAAATTTGATCATAATCACGATCTATATCCATCACCTTCACTGGTGAATATTTACGGGGGTGAGCTCATCCTGGGCTTTCACAGTGCCCGGACACCCTTACGACATAGGGTCAAAAGAGCTTCGAGTCTCAACCTGGAGCACGTGGTGGCTAGCCACTGCTTCCTTCCAGGGAAACTCTCATCTCCAACAGTAGAAGTGCAACATTCACAATTCATTCAACAACATATATGCATTTATACTTAGCCATAATCATGGCTCCGCCATAACACGGCAATAATCTAGCCATCCGGCTCACGGTTAAATCCATAACTAGCCATTTCATTAACAATCACGACCCTTCGGCCCATGGCATAACAAGCACTTCCACCACCATCCTCCGCCTCTCACATAATCATCCTTGATCCTTATTGATCATTCATTTTTCCCTTGCTTCACTCGCAAGTTACCACATCCCCTATCCCCTTTTCTAATAGCTAGGCATATCATAATGATTTAAGACATAAGTGGTGAGATCGGAGGCTTAGAAGTATGAAATGTGGCTTGTAAAACTCAAAAATCAACTTTGGGATGAAAACAGGGCCACGCGTACGCGCACTCCACGCGCACGCGTGGATGGCCACAAGACTTATTGGCGCGTAAGCGTCATGCATGCTAACGCGTGGATTGAAAAATAGCCAAGCGACGCGCACGCGTACGCGTGGGTGCCCTCGTGCCCCAGGCACAAAACTGGCACAATTCAGGCACAACCCTCTGGAAAATGGCTGGGCATTGGGTGCAGCACATTCGGCGCGCCCGCGCACATCACGCGCACGCGTGGATGGCGCTTTCTAGAGGAACGGTGCGTACGCGCCAAGTGCGCCTAAGCGCGGGGGTCATTCTGCTAAAAATTTTCTAAGTTAAAAGCTGCAGAATTCACAGATTTAACCCCCAATCTTCCGACGGACATAACTTTCTCATTTTAAATCATTTTTCACTCGTTCTTCGAACGGCATGGACATCCCAGATCCAATTTCATTTCTAAATAGATTTGGCACAAAACGGAGATCCGTAGTCCAAGTTATGTCCCGTCAAAGTATGCCCAAAAACCATGTTTTTCATACAAAACCACAAAGTGCCATTTTCAAAACAAGCCAATTTTCAACTCTTTTCAAAATCAATCAAAACATGCCAATTTCATCCCTTTTCTTTGAAATCAATCAAAATATATCAAATTCAACATCAAGCCTCCTCAACTCACACATTGACACTTTACCACAATTCACAAAATCACTATCCCATCATTTTAACCCACTTCACCCAAGTGTCTCAAACTCAAACACATTGACATATCATATACTCTTCCTCATGCCAATTTTCAACAACACCAATTCCAATAAATCATCATTGTACACAATCAATATCATACTCACCATCAATATGGTTCCACCCACAATTCAACCATAATCAATCACCAAGCATATATCACAACATGCATATTTCTCATACATCATACCATTAAGGCATCAATAATCATCATCACATATATGACCACATCATATATTTCAACCATTCAACAACATCAACAATTCAATGCCTATCTTAGGACCTCTAGCCTAAGTATTTCCTACCACATTACATATTAGATACGGGAAGCCAAGACCATACCTTAGTCGATTTTCCAAGCTCAGCCGGAGCACTTCCAAATCACTTATCCACAAGCTCTCAAGGCCTCAACACCTCCAAGAACAGATTTTTCACCACCAAATCCCTTTTTCAAGCTTTTCAAAATTACCAATCAAGCTCCAATATTCACACATACATAACCTGAGCCACAATCATCATATCCATACACAACATCTCAATACCCAAACATCATAGAACAACAAATTACACTAGAGTTGAGAATCTTACCACACCCAAGATCCAAGGAGACAAGATTAACCTTCTCCTTCAAGAGAGTTGGGTCCTATAACATCAAAGAGCCCAAAATCTCAATATTTTTGCTCATGAAACTCAAAAATAAGGCTGGAAATTAGAAGAGAAAAACGTGGCTTACCTCAAGATTAATTGTATGGGTTTTGTAGAGCTCTCCACGGTGAACGCGTGGCCATAAACGGTGCGGCAATCGGAGCTCTAGATCAAAAGTTATGGTGGTTTGAAGATCAAGTAAGAGAAAGAACTTGAGAGAGTGTTCTTCCCTCCATGGCCTCCATTTCAGCGTGTTTGAGTGATAAGTGAGGAGAGAGAGTGCTGAAAACTAGGGTTTTGGTTTAGTTATGTTGGGCCAAGGGCCCACTTTGGGTCCGGTTGGCCCGGTTTGGCCCATTCGGTCCAATCTTGGTCCGAATTCTATAAAATTGGTACCGAAATTCTCGTCTCAATCTCCTCTATCACATTTAGCCATAAAAATCACATTTTGGACTTTCTAGAATAAATTCTCATTTATGGGTTAATTATCCATTAATTAACCAGGTTATACACTTCCATTGTTGGCAACATCAGTAGCTGGCTCTGCGGACTCATCGAGTCAACAGTCTGGCCTCATCAGGGTCTTCCTCAGAAGAAGCAAAGAGGTAACAGGCTCTCACTGGCTTCATTGGTCACAAAATCTCACTCAGCAGAATCCTCATATACATGCTCCTCTTGTACCTCTATGAATATAAATCCACCAGTCGCAATCAACTCGCGGTCCTCTATCTGTGGAGAAAGATTGGGAGAAAGGGTGAGAAGCGAATGGTTTTCAGTAAGGCACTAGCACAAAAACGTAGTTCTTTTTGTTTGTCCTAGGGTTATTGTAAAATCTGGTTAATTAATGAGTAATTAACTAATAAATTAATTATGAGGCCAAGGAATTAGGAAATTAAATTTTATAATTTGAATAGGTAAAAATATTTAAAACGTGAATTAAAACACTAATTTTAAAGATTTTGTCTCAAAATTGGGCCAATAGGCCGAACCAGTTAAACCAGACCTATTTTGGACCCAAGGCCCAAATATATATAACTAAACTTAGCCATTCCTCCCCTTCATTCCATCATAGGTTAAGTACGATTTGGGTCTCTGAGGTATAGGTAAAAAAAAAAATTTCGTCCTAGACCTTTTTTTGCATACAAAATCATCCCTAAGGTTTAACTTGGTTTTAAAATCATCCTTACCTTAGGGACTAAAACTGTATAGAGGTGACGATGGAAGCGGAGGAAAAGGCAAATCGTGGACAACTTCTTCTTCTTTTTCCCTTTTCCCTTCGTAGTAGTAGAAACATTATCTTTCTCTTCTTTTTCTTTTTTTTATTTTATAATTTTTTATTATGAGTAACTCGGTCCAAAATTTTAATATTTAAGTAAAAAGAGGAAGTTTAAAACTTAGTTTTAAACCTTAGGGACAATTTTGTATGCAAAAAAAGGTTGGGGACAAAAAAATTTTCGATCTATACTTTAGGAACCAAAATCGTACTTAACCCTTCCATCATTGCACGCTGAATAAGGAAGGAGCCAAGGGGAAACCTAACCTCCGTTTCCATCCCATCTTCAATTACACATATCTCTCACTTTGGAGCTCCGATCGCTGCACCATTTATGACCACACGACCGTCTCACTGAGCTCTTCAAATCCATCTGAACGAAGTGGTAAGAAGCTCGAAATTTCTCACCCAGCCCTTACCTCTCTTCAATTTTTGCATTTTGGTTCATGGGTATTGAGAATCGTGTGATTTTAACAGTTTAGTGGTACCCTAGTGCGTGATATAGCTGGGTTTCGTTCAATTGATGAGTGGGTAACAGTAAGAAAACTCATATCCCTTATGAAATTTTCAATTTTATGAAGTTAGGTATTGAATTTGTGAATGTATATAAAATTATATGAATTATGTTGAATATATGTGAAGTTGATGTCAAATTGGTGAATTGGAACAAAGTTGTGATGATTGAAGCTTGTTGAGTTGATTTGGAACCTTTGGGAGCTTGTGGATAAAAGGAGAGATTTTGAGGTGCTTCGGGCTTGGAGAGAAAATCGGCCAAGATATGGTTTTGGTTTTCTATAATTAATCTATAGTGTTGCGTGAAAAATTAGGCTAGTTGTTCGTAGGATAAGTTGGATTGTATGAATAACTGATGTTTGATGTTGGCTGATGACAAATGATAAGAATTGTGGAAATTTTGAATGGAATTGTTAAATAGAGTGAAGGTTTTGGATGTTGATATATTGATGGAATGATTGGGATGTATGTGATAGTGGTTAGGAGTGATAGGTACTAAAATTGATGTGGCTTGATTGGATTTTGAATTGAGAATTCGAAAAACTAGAGGTTTTAAAATTTTTGGTAAAAACTAAATTTCTGGCCAACTTTGGCGGGTCATAACTTGGCATTCAGACCCCCAAATATTGTCTAACTTATTTTGAATAAAAATTAGGTCCGTGAAGTTTATGATGTTTGAAGAACGGAATAAAAATAATTTTTAACTAAAACATTATTCACGTTAGAAGTTTAGGTTTAAAAACATGATTTTGTAGAAGTTGCTGAAAAGTGAAAACCAGAAATTCTGGTATGTGTGTCTGCCCATGCACACTATCGTACGCATGCATGAACCAGAGCGTGTGTTGAGATTCTTGTGTACGGACGAGGAGTGTGCGCACGCACACCCTGAAAAATTTACAAGTTGTGCGTACGCACACGCTAGGAAAGTCGTTCTGGTGCGTGCGTATGCACAGTATTATGCGTATGTACAATGCCCTGGTTTTTGCACTAAATTTCTGTTTTTAACTATTTGGCCTTCTCGGCAAGTTTGTAAACCTCCATAACCCCTGTTTAAGGTCTAATAGCTAGAGTTACGCTTAGGAAGGAGAGAGAACCCATTAACGGAGTTAAATTGACATTGAAGATGAGTTGTAAAGTGAATAATGGAACTAATAATGCATAAAAATGATAAATTGTAATTGTAAGAGTTATGGATAAGGGTGATGATGATGTTAATAAACTGTGATGATGTTATTGATTATGAGAAAGATCCATCTGGCTTATGCATTTAAAATTATCTGAGACACGAGTTTTCCTGGATAGATGTAGTGCCTTGCCACTACTTGCTCCAAGTTGAGACTCGATACTCTGTTGACCCTCCATCACAAGATGTGACCAGACACTTTAACTCTCTGGATTCCCCCCAAAAGGATGATAATTGATTGATGATAAATATATGTATAGACTCTTAGGGATGCGCGCACGCATGGACTGTCCAGGGTTCACTACTAGACATGTTAGGTTTGGCTAGATAACCGACAGATGAGACTCGTCGGCCATAGAGCAGGTATGCATCATATGCACTGGTATGCTTTGTTTTAGTTTGCATTTGTTTTGGCTTACCTAGTTACTTAACTGTAGTTAACTACTATCTAATCTATTTGCTATAACTACTATCTGTACCTGTGCATTCCTTGTCTGTTTTGCCTGTCTTTATTTCTGAGAGATCCCTCTGGTGGGAGGAGGAGGCACTAAGGGTTGTTCCACCTAGAGTTGGAGGATTGCTGAGAAGGAAAGGGAGAGTTATATTAGAAACACTTAGATATAGTCACCATGAGTTTGGTTTAGAGAAAACTTTAGGATATGAATATAGATTGTTAGAGTTTTGGAACGCCTCTGACTTTTTGGGACATTATTTATTAACAATTTGGGCACCTTTACCATGTTGAGAACTCCCAATTCTCATTCCATACTGATGGTTATCAGTGACTAAGAGAAGGGAGGTTGAATCTTGGCCACCCCTTTTTCAAACTTGTGACTTGAGCTTTTCTTGAAAGAAACATAGGAGATATTTTGTTTTTGTCTCCTATCACTTTATGAGATAAAATTGGAAAACTTGTAATAGTTCAGAAGACGAATTACTTTTGTTTCTCAAGTTAAGTAGAGCCAGAAACAGAGAAGAGAAGAGAGATTTGCACCACGATGTATCCTGGTTCGACTACTAAGTGCAATGTAGCCTACATCCAGTCTCCATCATAACTATGATAGAATTTCACTATAATTTTTCCAAATTTACAAACGCTAATTTTTTTTCTAGGATCTACCCAATCCCATCTGGGACAAGTCCAAATTCTAACCCAATCTGAACTTGACTAGGACTCAACCTAGCTTTCAACAGCTAATTGCTAACCCAACTTGTAAGAGAATTTCCACAAGATCATGACACAAAATAGAAAGATGTACAAAGAAGATCTGAGACATCTTATGGCTTTTTCTCCAAATTAAACTCACTGCCTTTTACCTCTCACTGGCTTTTTCTAACAAACATCACCATGTTTACCTTTTACAATGAGACTTAGACAGACTGGCTTGAGAAAAAGAAAATACTAAATGAAAATCATAAAGGAGAAGAACTTTGAACAGCTTAGGTAGCTATGAGAACTAAACTCAGTGCTTTGCTCTTTCTCTCTTGCCTTCAACCCTTGGTCGTTCACCCTTATTATAGAAGAGTGAAGCTTCCAACGTTGAAACAAGTTCAAACCTGAAATTATCTTCTTCTGCATCCTCAAAGATCACAACGGCTTCGTCAATGATAAGAGAGAAGTCTAAATCTTTTGCAGGCAACTTACCCAATCTCTCTCATCTTTTTTCTTCAAGTTCCTTCAATCTTGACCGTTTGAGATTTTTTGGCCCCAAGTTTTGATTTGGACAGTAGATAATTTTCTGAACAAGTTTTGATTTGGACCGTGGATGATTTTCTTGGGCCAAACAGCTTTTGGGCTGCATCTCAAGCTTTTTGGACCATTTTTGTTTAACTTATTTTGCTGTAAACTAAACCAAACAAATTACATAAATAATTGATAATCATCTAATAATATTTGTTCATCACATTAATCAAGGATTAGTTTTCCAAACTCAACAATCTCCCCCTTGATGACAAATATTATTAAAAATGAATTGAAATAGATTTAAGAAGAGAAACTTCCCCTTGATGATTTACTACACTCCCCTATCTTTTGATCATCAAACTCCCCTTGAGTGTTTGCATTTTTGGTGACTTGAAAGCACTTTCAAATAAAAGCAAAGTGGAAATAATCTCAAGCAACTAACAATTTCACCTATCACAACCTTATATCAGACACATTTTTCACGTAATCAAAAATAGATAAAAGGTTCAGGTTTCACAATCATGCATAAATCTAGGACAAAAATTTGATGTGGGTTTTTCACAAAATTTCAAAACAGAGGCAGCTATTTAGTAGCCAATTTCATACCATATAGTAGCCACAAGAGAGAGGCAGCTTATTACTTAGCAGCCATTCCATACTTCATTTCATTTTCCATGTACTCCCCCTTTTGTTATCAAGGAAGAAAACCTGCAAAAAATACAACGACAAACAAAGCAGAATAACAAACTAAGCATGCATAACATTCAGAGTTAAAATGTCTAAAGTTATTATAGTCCTCTAAAAATAGTGTTCAAAAACTAGAAACCAGTTATCATAGTTTAGAAATCAGAAGCAACAAACATCAAACTTCAGTTGGCAGCAGGGAGCAAAACTAGGCATAAGATTCCTCTTCTTTAGATTCCAAAATGTCTTCCACTTTGTCAGAAAGTGCCTGATCCTCATCAAGGGAGTCCAGGTGCTTTAGAAGCACCACAACCCTATCATGAGATTATTTCATCAAGGATTTTTCATTTTGGATGGCAATCTTCCAAGTTTCCTTGTTACATTAGACTATTTGCTTGGTTATTGATAAAAACTCTTGGAGGACATCTTTGACAATTCCAGTGATCAGGTACTTGTAGGAATCTGAAGTGCTAGCATCAGAGGGTCATGGAAGGCTTTCATCTTCACTTTTATTCATGACCGAAGCCTTAGAGGTCTTTGTGCCCTTTCCTTTAGCTTGGTTTATTGCACCCCCTACCCTTTAGAGTGAAAACTTTATTTTCTACGGGCTCATTACTCAAATCAATTGAAAAATATTCAAACAAGCAAGTAAAAAATATTCCATAAGGAAGAGAACTATTTTTACTTTTGACACAGTTCCACATATGATGAATCATAAGATAGGCAAAAGAAATGGAAATGGAGTTCAGAATGGTATAGAGTACCAGAGTATCACAAACCGTTCCTCGTTGGTAGGATCCGTTTTGAGGCGTGATGATATGAGTTACAATGCGATGGAGTTGGGCTCTAACAAGTCCTAGAGCCTTGTGGGTGAGGGTCACACCATCCAAAAGAGAGAAGTTTTTACAAATTCTGGCCAAAGCTTCTTAATGAGAGACACCAACATGGTCATCCCATTTTCCAAACATATATGCTCTTACCCCTATGTCTTGATACCTAAGGACATCACTAATGGTGTCTGTATTCAAAATAAATTGAATACCCTTGACATAGGAATGGAGTTCTCCCTCATGAAAGAGTAAGTTAGCATAGAACTCTCTAACCAGATTCGGATAAATTAGTTTTTGAATCTTAAAAATGTTATCCCATTTTAGAGTTTGAAAATTGCTTTTGAAATCAATCTCTTTTTCAGCCAATGCATCAAGATCAACAACAAAAGAAGAACAGAGGGTACGATTTGAAATAACTTATTTATGAAATTCATAATCTATACAGTGAGGAAAACGATGAGGATCATAGTGAGAATGAAATGATTTACCAAACTTGGTTTTGAAATCAAGAGAGTTGATGTTAGAGGGTTCCCTGGTAGGTTGAAAATTAGGCCGTTTAGGACCTCTAGATGGACGACTGAAAGGGACAAAGCATCCTGATGGATGAGGGGTGGAACGTGGAGGATGAGAAGGTGGTTGTTCTTCTTCCTGCAATGGTCTTTTTCCTTTTCCACCTTTACCGCGAGAAAACCAGCCCCCTTGTGAGTAGAGGGAGCCCTGGGATGAACTTTTTTTCTTGCTATGGATTCGGTTTGTTGAGGAGATTGAGAATATGATAATTGAGAGTGAATGTGAATGTGAGTATGTGTTTGAGGTTGAGGTGGGTTACGAGGAGGGATGTAAGCGCCCGTGCCTCTTCTGGTTACAGCTTTCTTCCTCATAATAAAGAAGTAGAGGGGAGAAAGAACGCCGAAGTAGAGTAGTGGAGAAGTGAGAGGTTATCTTCGTTAAGAAACCATTATAAATGCACAATGAAAGATTTCTCTTTAAAACACAAAACTTTTATGAAACGATTTTCAAGGAGAAGTTTGAATTTCAAAGAGAATGCAATTTTTGAAAAGACATGGCATGATGAATCAAACAGAACACTGAATGAAGTGACTTGAAATAGAGAAGAAAGAGAAAAAGAAATAAAATTTTAATATTTAATGATCAAGAGATATAAGGTCCATTTCATCAAATAAAGTTTATCTCACTTGGGCTCATTGACAATTAAGGATCATACGAGGCCACTTCGTGGCTTATTTCTAGTCCACATCATAGAAGGTTTCTGGACCATGAACAACCCTTAAGGAGGATGTCATCATTTACCCAGTTTTGTCTCCCTGCAACCTGTGAGATAGAAACACTTGGAAGCTCATTAGATACAATTACTCCACAGATTTAATGTCAATTATTCCCAGTGCAGTTCTCAGTTTACAAAACCTGTCTTCACACAATGGCTTTATGAAGATATTAGCTAATTGATCCTCCGATTTCACAAATTGAATATCAATAGTTCCCGTTTGCAAATGTTCCCTTACAGAATGATATCTAACCTCAGTGTGCTTATTTCTTGAGTGCAACATAGAATTTTTAGGAATATTTATGGTACTCATATTGTCACAAAGCAAAATGATACTATTAATTTTCAGTTTGTAATCGGCTAACTAAATTTTGAGCCAAATTAATTGTGAATAGCAAACAGAGGCAGATATATATTCGGCTTCAGCCATAGATAAAGCAACAGTAGCTTGCTTTCTGCTTGACTTGGTGCGTGAAATTGACTCTGCAAGTGTTGCATAGATAGACCGGCAAGTGCACCGGGTCGTCCAAGTAATACCTCAGATGAGTGAGGGTCGAATCCCACGGAGATTATCGAATTGAGCAAGCAATGGCTATTTTGTAGATCTTAGTCAGGTGATTAGAAAAGATAGTTGTTGGTTGAAAACATAAACAAATAATAAAAGGAACAAAATACCATATTAATGTGATAACAGTAATAGCGGATCAGTTAAGGCTTCAGAGATGCTTCCTCCTTTTAGATCAACTTTTCTTACTGTCTACTTCAACTTTTGATGATTTATTCCATGGCAAGCCATAGGTGATTAACGCCATGGTCAGTGGTCATTGATCTTTTCTGCTTCAGATCAAATACCGGTGTCAATGATCATCAAATCTGAACGAAGGTGAAGCTCTAGCAGTCCAATCTTTGATGATCCTACTCAAAATGCCACACACAAGGTTGGATCTTCCAGATTAGAGAATGACGCTTTATGATTTTAGCTTATACCATAAAGGCCCTAATCGCCCTGTACCACGGCTGAACTGATGTCTCCAAGTCCCCAACAAAGTCGTGGATTAGCCGTCTAAGAGATGTATAATTAAGCTTGTGGTTCAGTACTATCCCGTCAAGGACTCGCAAGAACCCATGTAGAATAGAGATGATGGTCAAGTTACACTCCCAATTCATTAGGATGAAGAACAAAGATACATCTTAGAATAGAATCAAGAATAGATTGAAATAGAACAGTGATATTATTAATCCATAAGAATCAGCAGAGCTCCTAACCTTAACCTAGGAGGTTTAGTTGCTCATACTGTATAGAAAATGATGTGCAAGGTTCGAAAATAGTGTGTAAAAGAGAAAGAAGATCCTAAACAAGGGTGGTCTTCTCCTTTAAATACTAATATAATACTTAAGGATTACAAAATTAAAATAGACTGGACTCTTAGTGCTAAAATCCACTTTTTGGGCCCACTTGGTGAGTGTTTGGGCTGAGTTTGGGGTGTAATCACGAGCTGGGACTCCCCTTAGGGCGCTGAATGCCAGCCTTGGTCCTTTGTGGGCGTCCAAACGCCAAGCTGCTCCCTTTTGGGTGTTGAACGCCAGAAAGGTGGTGATAATTGTGCAATCAACGCCCGTTTTGGGCCTTCATTTCCAAAAACATGTATGGACTATTATGTATTACTGGAAGGACCTGGAAGTTAGATTTCCAATTCTATTAAGAGCGCGCCATTTGGACCTCTGTAGCTCTAGAAATGCTTTTTTGAATGCACTGAGGTCAGAATCTGACAGCATATGTAGTCCTTTCTCAGCCTTTGAATCAAACTTTTTCCAAAACTTGCCAGAATCACCCAAAAATCATCTAAAAACATAGAAAAATCACAAAAGCTCAAAGTAGTATCCAAAAAGTAATTTTTACACTAAAACCTACTAAAACTTGATAAAACGTAACAAAACATAACCAAAAACAATAAGAAAATAGTGCTAAAAAGTGTATAAAATATTCGCTCATCACTTGACCAAACATTTAATAATTTTCCAAGAAAGCAACACATTTCGATGTACTTCTTCTATCCACACGATCACCCGTAAAATCTACATCACAATATCCAACTACACAAAATTCATTTGTTTTGGGATACCATAAACCGAGGTTAGATGTACCTTTAATGTATCTAATGATTCTTTCAACGGCTGAAAGATGTGATTCCTTTGGGTGAGATTGAAATTTAGAACATACACCCACACTTTGAACTATTGTCCTTGTCTAGTTTAGTATTTGGATGCGTAGGAGTTTCCATTTGTTTGGAATTTTCTAAACCGAATTTCTCTATTAACTCCTTGGCATATTTACCTTGGTGAACAAAAATATCACTAGGAGTTTGTTTGATTTAAAGTCCAAAGAAGAATGTAAGTTCTCCCATCATACTCATATCAAACTCACTAGTCATTAGTTTTCTAAACTCTTCACACCAGATTTCATTAGCCGATCCAAATACAATATCATCTACATACACTTGGACAAGCAAGAAATCATCATTAGATTCTTTAATGAAAAGAGTAATGTCCGTAGTTCTCCTTTGAAAATTATTTTGCATCAAGAAGGCACTAAACCTTTCATACCAAGCTCGAGGAGCTTGTCTTAAACCATAAAGTGCTTTTGTAGGTTTAAAAACATGATTTGGAAATCTTTTTTTCAAAACTGGGGGGGTTAAGCTACGTATATTTCTCTATCAATAAGGCCATTTAAAAATACATATTTGACATCTATTTGAAATAATTTAAAGCCTTTGTGGGCAACATGAGCAAGCAATAATCTTATTGCTTCCATTCTAGCCACCGGAGCAAATGACTCGTCAAAGTTAATGCCCTTTTCTTGATCGTAACCTTAGACCACTAATCTAGCCTTGTTATGAATCACACAACCATCCTCACCCAATTTGTTTCTAAATATCCATTTGGTGTCGGTTACCTTATTACCATTTGGGTAAGGTACAAGAGTCCAAACTTCATTCTTTTCAAATTGGCTTAGCTCTTCTTTTATGGCTTTAACTCAAGAAGGATCTTTAATATCTTTCTTCATATTTTGCGGCTCCAATTGGGATAATAGAGTGAAATTATTGATTTTGGCTTTCTTTTTGCTTGAGGATCTAGTGGTGACTACATGGGATAGATCACCAATGATAAATTCATGAGGATAGTTCTTTAAGAACCTCCATTCTCTAGGCCTTTGAGAGGTGGCTTTAGGTAGGCTTTGGTTTGGTTCATCAATACTTACAGCTCGAGAATCTCCTGCATCATCAGGAGCCAAAACCAAATTGCCTCCTGCACTCTAGGCTGCAGGGTCAAAATTTTCTTCTACTATTGGAACCTATTCATCCTTTCCTTGATTTTCTTTAGGGTCCAATTCAACTTCAGTACCCGCATCATCTTCTATAACAGAACTTGGAACAATGTTAGTATCACAAAAAAAATATGTATGGATTTCTCTATGGTTCTATGTTGTTTGAGATAGATTCTATATGCTTTACTAGTGGTTGAGTATCCTACAAATACACCCTCATAAGAATTTGGATCAAATTTTCCAAGACTTTCTTTGTTGTTAAGTACAAAACATTTGCATCCAAATATGTGAAAGTGCTTGAGGTTTCGAGGAGTTCCTTTCCATAGCTCATAAAGTGTTTTCTTTAATCCTTTTCTAATGATGGTTCTATTTAATATATAGCATGCTATATTTACAGCCTCTGTCTAAAGAAATTTTGGAATCTCATTTTCACAAAGCATTGTCCTAGTAATTTCTTGGAGACTTCTAATTCTTCTTTCAACAATCCCATTTTGTTGAGGGGTTCTAGGACATAAAAAGTTATGAGAAATTCCTAATTCATCACAAAATCTTTCAAATTCTTTATTTTCAAATTCTTTCCATGATCACTTCTTATAAAAGCAATTTTTAAATCCTTTTCATTTTGAATCTTTTTGCAAAGGGAAGAGAAAGCATTGAACGCATCATTTTTGTGAGCTAAGAAAAGAACCCATCCATATTTAGAGAAATCATCAACTAATACTGAACCATAATGTTTTCTTCCCAAACTTTGAGTTCTTGTAGGACCGAAAATATCAATATGTAGCATTTCTAATGGCCTTTTAGTAGAGATTCCATCCTTGGGCGTAAAAGAAGATTTTGTTTATTTGCCCAATTGACAAGCATCACAAGTGATGTCTTTGTCAAACTTTATATTAGGAATGCCTCTAACCAAGTTTTTCTTTACTAGTTTAGAAATTTGGTACATGCTTGCATGTCCCAGTTTCCTATGCCAAAGCAATTTTTCAGATTCTATTGAAGTAAAACATGCCACATTTTGTTCTTTAGTTCCTCTAGAGTGAGTCCATACATATTATTAAACTTTTTTTTCAAACAAAACTTCGCCGGATTTTTCACAAATGACTAAGCAATCCAATTTCCTAAAGATAACGAAGTATTCTAGATCGCATAATTGGCTAATACTTAGTAAACTGTGTTTCAATTCGTCAACAAGAAAAATATCATTTATGAATGAAGAGAAATTTTTACCTACTTTACCTATGGCTACTATCTTTCCTTTACTATTATCACCAAAAGTCACGAAGCCTCCGTCATACTTGTCTAGCTTGATGAAGAACATAAACTTTCTGGTCATATGCCTAGAGCATCCACTATCCAAATACCACATGTTGTCTTTTCTTTTGGATGCTAGGCAAACCTACAAGACATTTTCAAGTGACCTTAGGTATCCAAATCTTTTTGGATCCTTTAATGTTAAATCATCTCTTTTGGCCAAGACCATTATAGTTGCCAATAATCTTGTATATCTTATCACCAATCATTTTCTCAGTTACAAAACATTGAATAGGTAAATGTCCACCCCGATTGCATAAATGACAAAATGTTTTAGGTTGTTGATTTTCCAAATTAGTTGGGTTTTGAAACTTTATGTCATTTGAAGTAGAAGCAACATTTGAAAAAGGTGATTTTTCAAAAATAGTTTCAATTTTTTTTATAAAAACCCAAAACAGCCTTTTCATAAAGAGGCTTTTGGCCAGCCAAAAATTTATTTAAATTTTCAGAACTTTAAGCAAACTTGGCTAGATCTTTCTTTAAGCTTTTAACTTCTTTATGCAACCTATCATTTTCTTCAAAACAGTTTAAATATGCAATCACTGAATGTTGTTTCTCACAACCACTAATTTCAGTGTTAAGCCGCTTGTTTTCTTCAACAAGATCCACAATGATTTCGACTTCTATTAGTTTATCTTTGAAAAAAGAATTTTTAGCTTTTAGGATGTCATTTGCCGTTTCAAGATCATGGCATTGATTAAGAAAATTTCTCAATATTTTAGTGAGGTGATCTATCATGAGATGAAGGTTTTCAATAGAAGGTTCAATAAAAATTACCTGATCAGTATAATCGGCCATGAGACAAACTTGCAAGTTGTCTTCTAAATCTTCATCATCATCTGAATCGTTCTCTAGATCTTCCCAAGAGGCCAGAAGCCCCTTCTTCTTGTCTTTTCTGGTCTTGTCTTCCTTCTTCAGTTTAGGACAGTCAAACTTGTAGTGACCAGCTTCTTTGCAGTTGTGGCAGATAACTTTACTTAAGTCCCTTTTTTGGTCTTATTAAACTACCTCCCTTGCTTCTTCCTTTCAGCTTCATCATTTTCCTGAATTTCTTGGCAAAAAGAACAAGCTCGTCATTAGATAAATTATTACTAGATTCACCATCCAGAGACTCCATGAATGATTTGAGAACAATTCCTTTTTTTGTATCAATTTTGAAAATAAGTGGTTTCAAAAGCAAGTAATTTTCTTCTTAATTCATCATAAGTCATTTAACTGATGCCACTACTTTCGGCTATAATTATGGCCTTAGTTTCCCACTCTTTCATGAGGCTTCTTAGAACTTTTCTCACTAGCACAGGTTCAAAATGAGTAATCCCCATAGCATGTAAGCTGTTGATGATGACGGTGAATCTTTTGAACATTTCGTCAATAGATTCTCCTTCCTTCATAGAGAACATCTCATACTCTTTACTCAGCATGTCAATTTTGGTCTGCTTCACTTGGATAATACCTTCGTGTGTGACTTAGAGCTTGTCCCAAATCTCCTTTGCTATTTTGTACCTTGATACCTTTCGGTATTCATCGAAGCTGATTGCACAATTAAGCATGTTGATAACTTTAGCATTGAGCTCTATTTTCTTCTTATCTTCATCATTCCATTCGGCCTCAGTTTTAGGAACTACTACACCATATGCTCTTGTTTTGGTTGTAACTTAGAGACCGTTCATGATTATCTTCCATATGTTGTAGTTCACCGATTGAATAAAGATCTTCATTCTTTCTTTTCAGTAGTTGTAGTTCTTTCCATTGAAGAATGGAGGTATGTTATTGGATTGTCCTTCTGTCAGTGTATAACCCACCACATTGGAACCATTGTTGCTTGCCATCAGGATCTGTTCACCGAGCTACAAAGCTTGATCTCTTTGAGACCAAGCTCTGATACCAATTGATGGTTATTAGTGGCTAAGAGAAGGGGATTGTATCTTGGCCACCCCTTTTTCGAACTTGTGACTTGAGCTTTTCTTGAATAAAACTTAGTAGAAACAGAGAAAGAGAGAAACTTGTGATAGTTCAGGAAACGAATTACTTTTGTCTCTCAAGTTAAGTAGAGCCAGAAACAGAGAAGATAAGAGAAGAGAGATTTGCACCACGATGTATCCTGGTTCGACTACTTAGTGCAATGTAGCCTACATCCAGTCTCCATCACAACTATGATAGAATTTCACTATAATTTTCACAAAATTATAGACGCTAATTTTTTCCTAGGATCTACCCAATCTTATCTGGGACAAGTCCAAATGCTAACCCAATCTAAACTTGACTAGGACTCAACCTAAATAGCCAAATGCTAATCCAACTTGCAAGGGAATCTCCACAGGATCATGACACAAAACAAAAATATGTACAAAGAAAATCTGAGACATTTTATGGATTTTTCTCCAGATTAAACTCACTATCTTTTACCTCTCATTTGCTTTTTCTTACAGACCTCACCATGTTTTCCTTTTTCAATGAGACTCAGACAGACTAACCTGAAAAAAAGAAAATACTAAATGAAAATCATGAAGGAGAAGAAATTTGAATAGTTTAGGTAGTTATGAGAACTGAACTCAGTGCTCTACTCTTTCTCTCTTGCCTTCAACCTTTGGTTGTTCACCCTTATTATAGAAAAGTGAAGCTTCCAAGGTTGAAATAAGTTCAAACTTGAAACTTTCTTCTTCTCCATCCTCAGAAATCACAATGGCTTCTTTAGTGATGAGAGAGAAGTATGAATCCTTTGCATGCAACTTACCCAATCTCTCTCATTCTTTTTCTTCAAGTTCCTTCATTCTTGACCGTTTGTGATTTCTTTGAACCCAAGTTTTGATTTAGATCGCGGATGATCTTCTGAACAAGGTTGACCTCAGTTTCTCCATCGTTGCTTGATCCATGCTTGAGGCTTGATAGATTTCTTCAAGGTGTGTTGGTGTAGTTTAAATGAGGAAATCACCTTTTGAAGATGCTCTGACTAGATGCAATCTTCTCTTTTATTGTAGCTCAAAAACTTGCTTAAACTTGATAACAAGCTTTTTGTTCTTCACCGAACTCTAGCACCAGACTTTTCTATTTATTTCTTTCTTCTTTTATCAGAGAATGACATAATAGATAAGAAAGAGGGATGAGAGAGAATATAGAGTTTGGCTTTCGGTGGAAGTGGTGGACGAAATTGTGATTCATACTTAAATTGTTGTTCAAAATTGATTCCCAGGTAATGGATCCAAAAACTTGGTGCTCAATACCATGGTCTAAACATAATTTCACAACTTCGCTCAACTAACCAGCAAGTGTACTGGGTCGTCCAAGTAATAACCCTTACGTGAGTAAGGGTCGATCCCACAGAGATTGTTGGTATGAAGCAAGCTATGGTCATCTTGTAAATCTCAGTCAGGCGGATAATAAATGGTGATAGAGTTTTCGAATAATAATAGTAAATAAACTGAAAATAAAGATAGAAATACTTATGTAGATCATCGATGGGAATTTCAGATAGGCGTATGAAGATGTTGTGCTCCTTCTGAATCTCTGCTTTCGTACTGCCTTCATCCAATCCTTCTTACTCCTTTCCATGGCAAGCTGTGTGTAGGGCATCACTGTTGTCAATGGCTACATCCCATCCTCTCAGTGAAAAAGGTCCAAATGCTCTGTCACGGCACGGCTAATCATCTCTCAGTTCTCGATCATGTTGGAATAGAATCCCTTGATTCTTTTGCGTTTGTCATCACGCCCAACAATCGCGAGTTTAAAGCTCGTCATAGTCATTCAATCCCAGAATCCTACTCAGAATACCACAGATAAGGTTTAGACTTTCCGGATTCTCATGAATGCCGCCATTAATTCTAGCTTATACCACGAAGACTCTGATCTCATGGAATGGAAGGCTCAGTTGTCAGGCAAGGGCAACCATGCGTCATGCATCAGAAATCCAAGAGATACACACTCTAGCTTTCACTTGTAGAACGGAAGTGGTTGTCAGGCACGCGTTTATAGGGACAGATGATGATGAGTGTCACGGATCATCACATCCATTAGGTTAAAGTACGAATGGTATCTTAGAACAGGAATAAATCGAATTGAATAGAAAATAGTAGTAATTGCATTAAAACTTGAGGTACAGCAGAGCTCTACACCCTTAATCTATGGTGTGTAGAAACTCCACCGTTGAAAATACATAAGTGAAGATCCAGGTATGGCTGAATGGCCAGTCCCCAAAATATGATGTGAATTCAAAAATAAGGAAGAAGGACCTATGGTCAAAAGACCGAATGGTCAAAGACACTGAATACAATAGTAAGATGTTCTATTTATACTAGACTAGCTACTAGGGTTTATAGAAGTAAGTAATTGATGCAGAAATCCACTTCTTGGCCCACTTAGTGTGTGATTGGGCTGAGCTTGAGCTTTACACGTGCAGAGGCTTCTTTTGGAGTTGAACGCCAAGTTGTAACGTGTTTTTGGCGTTCAACTCTGGTTCGTGACGTGTTTCTGGCGTTTGACTCTAGAATGCAGCATGGAACTGGCGTTGAGCGCCAGTTTACGTTGTCTAATCACGAATAAAATATAGACTATTATATGTTGCTGGAAAGCTCTGGATGTCTACTTTCCAACGCCGTTGAGAGCGCGCCATTTGAAGTTCTGTAGCTCCAGAAAATCCATTTCGAGTGAAAGGAGGTCAGAATCCAACAGCATCAGCAGTCCTTTGTCAGCCTTCTATCAGAGTTTTGCTCAGGTCCCTCAATTTCAGCCAGAAATTACCTGAAATCACAGAAAAATACACAAACTCATAGTAAAGTCCAGAAATGTGAATTTATCATAAAAACTAATGAAAACATCCCTAAAAGTAACTATATCCTACTAAAAATTACCTAAAAATAATGCCAAAAAGCGTATAAATTATCCGCTCATCACAACACCAAACTTAAATTGTTGCTTGTCCCCAAGCAACTGAAAATCAATTAGGATAAAAAGAAGAGAATATACTATAAATCCCAAAATATCAATGAATATTAATTCTAATTAGATGAGCGGGACTTGTAGCTTTTTGCTTCTGAACAGTTTAGGCATCTCACTTTCTCCTTTGAAGTTTAGAATGATTGGTATCTATAGGAACTTAGAATTTCAGATATTGTTATTGATTTTCCTAGTTAAGTATGTTGATTCTTGAACACAGCTACTTTTATGAGTCTTGGCCGTGGCCCTAAGCACTTTGTTTTCCAGTATTACCACCAGATACATAAATGTCACAGACACATAGCTGGGTGAACCTTTTTAGATTGTGACTCAGCTTTGTTAAGGTCCCCAGTTAGAGGTGTCCAGAGTTCTTAAGCACACTCTTTTTGCTTTGGATCACGACTTTAACCACTCAATCTCAAGATTTTCACTTGGACCTGCATGCCACAAGCACATGGTTAGGGACAACTTGATTTAGCCGCTTAGGCCTGGATTTTATTTCCTTGGGCCCTCCTAGCCATTGATGCTCAAAGCCTTGGATCCTTTTTTTTTTACCCTTGCCTTTTGGTTTTAAGGGCTATAGGCTTTTTCTGCTTGCTTTTTCTTTTTCTTTCTAATTTTATTTTTCGCAAGCTTTTGCTTTTTCACTGCTTTTTCTTGCTTCAAGAATCAATTTTCATGATTTTTCAGATTGTCAATAACATTCTCTTTGTTCATCATTCTTTCAAGAGCCAACAATTTTAACATTTATAAACAACAAGATCAAAATTATGCACTGTTCAAGCATTCATTCAGAAAACAAAAAGTATTGTCACCACATCAATATAATTAAACTAAATTCAAGGATAATTTCAAAATTCATGTACTTCTTGTTCTTTTTGTATTAAAAATATGTTTCATTTAAGAAAGGTGAAGGATTCATGGAATTATTCATAGCTTTAAGACATAGTTACTACATACTAATGATCATGTAATAAAGACACAAACATAGATAACATAAAGCTTAAAAATCGAAAAACAGAGAAATAAGAACAAGGAAGTTAAGGAATGAGTCCACCTTAGTGAGGGTGACACTTTCTTCTTGAAGAACCAATGATGTCCTTGAGCTCTTCTATGTCTCTTCCTTGCCTTTGTTGTTCCTCCCTAGTGATTTTGGTGCTCCTATCCTTAGTTGCTCCTAATAATTGTGTGGAGGAAAATGTACCCCCTGAGGTATCTCAGAGATCTCTTGATTTGCAGTCAAATGCGCTACTACTGAGCTATGGATCCTTAAGATGAATCTCTCCATCTCTCATGACTCAGAGGTGGAAGCAATTGTCTTCCCTTTTTCTTCTTCTTTTTTTTTGAGGTTTCTCTGGCCTTAGGTGCCATCAATGGTTATGGAAAAGCAAAAAGCTATGCTTTTACCACACCAAACTTAGAATGTTGCTCGCCCTCGAGCAAAGAAGAAAGAATGGAAGGAGAAGAAGATATGGAGGAGAGGGAGATATGTGTATGTTTCGGCCATATGGGTGGGATTGGGTGGGGAAGAGATGGATGGATGTGAGTGGTGAAGAGGTGATGGGGAAGAGAGATGGTGAGTTGAGGTAGGTGGGGATCCTGTGGGGTCCACAGATCCTGAGATGTCAAGGATTTACATCCCTGCACCAATTAGGCATGTAAAACGCCTTTGCATGCAATTCTGGCGTTTAAACGCTAGATTGATGCTTGTTTTGGGCGTTCAGCGCCCAACTGCAGCATGTTTCTGGCGTTGAATGCCAGTTCCATGCTTGTTTCTGGTGTTCAGCGCCAGCTCTCCTCAGGGTGTATTCCTGGCATTTGAACGCCAGGATGTTACTTGTTTCTGGCGTTCAACGCCAGATCCATGCTCTGTTCTGGCGTTGAACGCCAGCCAGATACTCCTTACTGGCGTTTAAATGCCAGTAAGTCCTTCCTCCAGGGTGTGATTTTTCTTCTGCTGTTTTTGATTCTGTTTTTAATTTTAGTATTTATTTTGTGACTCCACATGATCATGAACCTAATAAAGAACAATAAAATAAAAATAAAATCAGATAAATAAAAATTGGGTTGCCTCCCAATAAGCACTTCTTTAATGTCAATAGCTTGACAGTGGGCTCTCATGGAGTCTCAAAGGTGATCAGGTCAATGTTTTAGACTCCCAACACTAAACTTAGAGTTTGGATGTGGGCATTCAACACCAAACTTAGAGTTTAGTTGTGGCCTCCCAATACCAAACTTAGAGTTTGACTGTGGGGGCTCTGTTTGACTCTGTACTGAGAGAAGCTCTTCATGCTTACTCTCCATGTATACAGAAGAATACCCTTGGGTCTTAAACACAAGGTAGTCCTCATTTAATTGAAGGACTAATTCTCCTCTGTTAATATCTATCACAGCTCCTGCTGTGGCTAGGAAAGGTCTTCCAAGGATGATGCATTCATCCTCCTCCTTCCTAGTGTCTAAGATTATGAAATCAGCAAGGATGTAAAGGCCTTTAACCTTTACTAACACCTCCTCTACTAATCCATAAGCTTGTCTTGCTGACTTATCTGCCATTTGTAATGAGAATAAGGCAGGCTGTACCTCAATAATCCCCAGCTTCTCCATTACAAAGAGTGGCATAAGATTTATGCCTGACCCTAGGTCACACAGAGCCTTCTCAAAGGGCATGGTGCCTATGGTACATGGTATTAAGAATTTTCCAGGATCTTGTCTCTTTTGAGGTAAAATTTGCTGAACCCATGTACCTAGTTCACTAATGAGCAAGGGAGGTGCATCTTTCCAAGTCTCATTACCAAACAACTTGGCATTCAGCTTCATGATAGCTCCCAAATATTGAGCAACTTGCTCTCCAGTTACATCTTCATCCTCTTCAGAGGAAGAATAGTCTTCAGAGCTCATGAATGGCAGAAGGAGGTTTAGTGGAGTCTCTATGGTCTCTATATGAGCCTCAGATTCCTTTGGGTCCTCAATAGGAAACTCCTTCTTGCTTGAGAGATGTCCCATGAGGTCTTCCTCATTGGGATTCACGTCCTCTCCTTCCTCTCTAGGTTCGGCCATGTTGATTATATCAATGGCCTTGCACTCTCTTTTTGGATTCTCTTCAGTATTACTTGGGAGAGTACTAGGAGGAATTCCAGTGACTTTCTTACTCAGCTGGCCCACTTGTGCCTCCAGATTTCTGATGGAGGACCTTGTTTCACTCATGAAACTTAAAGTGGTCTTGGACAGATCAGAGACTATATTTGCTAAGTTAGAGGTATTTTGCTCAGAATTCTCTGTTTGTTGCTGAGAAGATGATGGAAAAGGCTTGCTATTGTTGAGCCTGTTTCTTCCACCATTATTAAAACCTTGTTGAGGCTTTTATTGATCCCTCCATGAGAAATTTGGATGATTTCTCCATGATGAATTATAGGTTTTTCCATAAGGTTCACCCATGTAATTTACCTTTGCCATTGCAGGGTTTTCAGGATCATAAGCTTCTTCTTCAGAAGATGCCTTTTTAGTACTGTTGGATGCATTTTGCCATCCATTCAGACTTTGAGAAATCATGTTGACTTACTGAGTCAACATTTTGTTCTGAGCCAAAATGACATTCAGAGCATCAATTTCAAGAACTCCCTTCCTTTGAGGCGTCCCATTATTCACGAAATTCCTCTCAGAAGTGTACATGAATTGGTTATTTGCAACCATGTCAATAAGTTCTTGAGCCTCTGTAGGCATTTTCTTTAGGTGAATGGATGCACCTGCAGAATGGTCCAGTGACATCTTAGAGAACTCAGACAGATCATAATAGAACATATCTATCATGGTCCATTCTGAAAACATGTCAGAAGGACATCTTTTGGTCATCTGCTTGTATCTTTCCCAAGCTTCATAGAGGGATTCACCATCTTTTTGTTTGAAGGTCTGAACATCCATTCTAAGCTTGCTCAGCTTTTGAGGAGGAAAGAACTTAGCCAAGAAGGCCATGACCAGCTTATCCCAAGAGTCCAGGCTATCTTTAGGTTGAGAGTCCAACCATGCTCTAGCTCTGTCTCTTACAGCAAAAGGGAAAAGCATAAGCCTGTAGACTTCAGGATCTACTCCATTAGTCTTAACAGTCTCACAGTTTTGCAAGAACTCAGTCAAGAACTGGTAGGGATCTTCTGATGGAAGTCCATGAAACTTGCAGTTCTGTTGCATTAGAGCAACTAATTGAGGTTTCAGCTCAAAATTGTTTGCTCCTATGGCAGGAATTGAAATGCTTCTTCCATCAAACTTGGACGTAGGTGCAGTATAATCACCAAGCATCCTTCTTGCATTATTGTTGTTGGGTTCGGCTGCCATATCCTTTTCTTGTTCGAAAATTTCAGTAAGGTTGTCTCTGGATTGTTGTAATTTAGCTTCTCTTAGTTTCCTCTTCAGAGTCCTTTCAGGTTCAGGATAAGCTTCAACAAGAATGCCTTTTTCCTTATTCCTGCTCATATGAGAAAGAAGAGAACAGAAAAGGAAGAGGAATCCTCTATGTCACAGTAAAGAGGTTCCTTATTGTTAGTAGAAGAAAAAAGGGAATAAGAGTGAAGAAGAATGAATAATCCAAACACAAGGGTGAGGATAGAGGCAGTGATTTGAGATGAAGAGAGGTGAAGAGAGGTGTTAGTAAATGAATAAATAAATAGAATAAGATGAGAGATATAACTTTTCGAAAATAATTTTGAAAAGGAGTTAATGATTTTCGAAAATTAAGATAAGAAATAAAATTAAAATTAAAATTTAAAACAATTAATTAATTAAAAAGAATTTTTTTTTTGAAAAAGATGGAGGTATTTTCGAAAATTAGAGAGAGAAAAGTTGTTAGGTGATTTTGAAAAAGATAAGAAACAAACAAAAAGTCAAACAGTAAGTTGAAAAAGATTTGAAAATTAATTTTGAAAAGATAAGAAGATAAGAAGTTAGAAAAGATATTTTAAAATCAAATTTTTTAAAAAGATAAAATTTAAAAAGATATTATATAAAAGATAAGATAAAAATATATGATTAAAAGGATATGGTTAGAAAAGATTTAATTTTTAAAATTAAAATTAATTACTTGACTAACAAGAAACTAAAAGATAAGATTCTAGAATTTAAAGATTGAACCTTTCTTAACAAGAAAGTAACAAACTTCAAATTTTTGAATCAATCACATTAATTGTTAGCATAATTTTCGAAAATAAAGATAAAACTAAGAAAAAGATTTTTGAAAAATATTTTTAAATTTTCGAAAAATAGTAAAAAAAATGAAAAAGGTTTAATTTTTTTGAAAAAGTTTTGAAAAGATAAGATTTTTAAAATTTGAAAATTTGACTTGACTTACAAGAAACAACTAATTTTAAAAATTTTTGACTAAGTCAACTCAAATTTTCGAAATTTTGAGAGAAAAAAGAAAAAGACATTTTTATTTTTGAATTTTTAATTATGAGAGAGAAAAACACAAATATGACCCAAAACATGAATATTTTGGATCAAAACCAATGATGCATGCAAGAACACTATGAATATCAAGATGAACACCAAGAACACTTTGAAGATCATGATGAACATCAAGAACATATTTTTGAAAAAATTTGATGCAAAAAAACATGCAAGACACCAAACTTAGAAATCTTTAATGCTTAGACAATATGAATGCAAAGATGCACCTGAAAAACAATAAAAGACACAAAACAAGAAAACATCGAGATCAAACAAGAAGACTTACCAAGAACAACTTGAAGATCATGAAGAACACTATGAATGCATGAATTTTCGAAAATAGCAAGAACAAGATGAATATGCAATTGACACCAAACTTACAACATGACACAAGGTTCAAACAAGAAACACAAAATATTTTTAATTTTTATGATTTTATTATTTTTTTGTATTTTATTTTATTTTTTCGAAAAACATATAGGAAAAAGAAAATAATAAATTCAAAATTTTTAAGAAGAATTCCAGGAATCTTTCAATGTTTAGCCTAAAGCTCCAATCCAGGGGTTGGACATGGCTTAATAGCCAGCCAGCTTTAAGATATAAATCAGTCATACAACAGCTGATATTCCAATTAACTTGCCTCTATGCTGATGGTTGGAAGCCTCAATCCAAAAGAATTTGGATATGGCTTTACAGCCAGCCAGGCTTCAACATGTTACCATGAAACTCTAGAATTCATTCTTTAAAAATTTAGAATAATTTTCGAAAACAAAAGAAAAAAATTTTTAAAAAATATTTTTGAAAACTTTTTGAAAAGAAAATAAAAAAAAATTACCTAATCTGAGCAACAAGATGAACCGTCAGTTGTCCATACTCGAACAATCCCCGACAATGGCGCCAAAAACTTGGGGGACGAAATTGTGATTCATACTTAAATTGTTGTTCGAAATTGATTCCCAAGTAATGGCCCCAAAAACTTGGTGCTCAATACCATGGTCTAAACATAATTTCACAACTTCGCTCAACTAACCAACAAGTGTATTGGGTCATCCAAGTAATAAACCTTACGTGAGTAAGGGTCGATCCCACAGAGATTGTTGGTATGAAGCAAGCTATGGTCATCTTGTAAATCTCAGTCAGGCGGATAATAAATGGTGAGAGTTTTCGAATAATAATAGTAAATAAACTGAAAATAAAGATAGAAATACTTATGTAGATCATCGATGGGAATTTCAGATAGGCGTATGAAGATGCTGTGCTCCTTCTGAATCTCTGCTTTCGTACTGCCTTCATCCAATCCTTCTTACTCCTTTCCATGGCAAGCTGTGTGTAGGGCATCACCGTTGTCAATGGCTATATCCCATCCTCTCAGTGAAAAAGGTCCAAATGCTCTGTCACGGCACGGCTAATCATCTGCCGGTTCTCGATCATGTTGGAATAGAATCCCTTGATTCTTTTGCGTTTGTCATCACGCCCAACAATCGCGAGTTTGAAGCTCGTCACAGTCATTCAATCCCGGAATCCTACTCGGAATACCACAGACAAGGTTTAGACTTTCCGGATTCTCATGAATGCCGCCATCAATTCTAGCTTATACCACGAAGACTCTGATCTCACGGAATGGAAGGCTCGGTTGTCAGGCGAGGGCAACCATGCGTCGTGCATCAGGAATCCAAGAGATACACACTCTAGCTTTCACTTGTAGAACGGAAGTGGTTGTCAGGCACGCGTTCATAGGGACGGATGATGATGAGTGTCACGGATCATCACATCCATCAGGTTAAAGTACGAATGGTATCTTAGAAGGAATAAATCGAATTGAATAGAAAATAGTAGTAATTGCATTAAAACTTGAGATACAGCAGAGCTCTACACCCTTAATCTATGGTGTGTAGAAACTCCACCGTTGAAAATACATAAGTGAAGGTCCAGGCATGGCCGAATGGCCAGCCCCCAAAATATGATGTGAATTCGAAAATAAGGAAGAAGGACCTATGGTCAAAAGACCGAATGGTCAAAGACACTGAATACAATAGTAAGATGTTCTATTTATACTAGACTAGCTACTAGGATTTACAGAAGTAAGTAATTGATGCAGAAATCCACTTCCTGGGCCCACTTGGTGTGTGCTTGGGCTGAGCTTGAGCTTTACACGTGCAGAGGCTTCTTTTGGAGTTGAACGCCAAGTTGTAACGTGTTTTTGGCGTTCAACTCTAGTTCGTGACGTGTTTCTGGCGTTTGACTCCAGAATGCAGCATGAAACTGGAGTTGAGCGCCAGTTTACATCATCTAATCACGAATAAAGTATGAACTATTATATATTGCTGGAAAGCTCAGAATGTCTACTTTCCAATGCCATTGAGATCGCACCATTTGGAGTTCTGTAGCTCCAGAAAATCCATTTCGAGTGCAGGGAGGTCAGAATCCAACAGTATCAGCAGTCCTTTGTCAGCCTTCTATCAGAGTTTTGCTTAGGTCCCTCAATTTCAGCCAGAAATTACCTGAAATCACAGAAAAATACACAAACTCATAGTAAAGTCCAGAAATGTGAATTTATCATAAAAACTAATGAAAACATCCCTAAAAGTAACTATATCCTACTAAAAACTACCTAAAAATAATGCCAAAAATCGTATAAATTATCCGCTCATCAGGAAGCTACAAGAAATTTAATTGAAATGAAGTTGGGGTTCAAGTTTCTGAAAGTGGAGTTTTGGAGGTTTCTTTAAATGGGATTGGATCTTTGTTTGGACCTATTTGATTTCTTACTTCCTCATTAGGTTCAGAAACTTGTGATGAGGCTTGGTTTGGTTATGATAGCCCAAGGTGTGTATGTGTAGGCTTGATCATATGTTTCTTGGGCCAAACAACTTTTGGGCTGCATCTCAAGCTTTTTGGACCATTTTTGTTTAACATATTTTTCTGCACACTAAACCAAACAAATTACACAAAGAATCGATAATCATCTAATAATGTTTGTTCATCACATTAATCAAGGATTAGTTTTCCAAACTCAACACATACATATATTCTTGTTTTTCAGATGCAGGACACGAAACACCTCGCTGAGCATGTTGGAGGCTCTGCTGAAGAGAAGATCTACTTTTGAGTTTTGTATTTTGTACCTTATATATGTATATATGTGTATAGGTTTTCCACATTATGTATATTTGTATTTTATTCCTTCTAGAGATTGGCTTGGAGAAACAAGATTTTATTCCGTCTTTTGGAACTATTTTGGGTTATATGTATATATAATTATACTCTGGTCGGCCTTGACTTCGCAAGTTGAGTCTGAAGCTTGCTATTTGTATCTTTGGCACTCTATATCACGTGTATATTATGCTTTCATACGTTATTATCTATTTCTTTTACACTTAACCGTTTCAAGTGTGACGCGAGTTTCGTGCTCTATTTTACTTAACTTTTCTTCAAGACTCCTAGTTAAAACTTCTTTTCATATATGCCTATGTACGCATTTTACTTTTAAAGGTCGTAATACCTCATCACCTCTGATTTACGAACTTAAGCATAAAACTCTGTATGGTAAGGTGTTACAAAAAATGTTGGAGTTGGAGATGTAAATAGAGTGAAGGATCTACTTGCCAAAGAAGAATGGAGGATCACAACAAAAATTCAAGCATTTTTCCACCACATATTAAAAATACAATTTTACAAATGCAAATAAGCATATTGGGTAAAGAAAGACTCACTAACTAGCCAAATAGGAATGACAGAGAGTATAAGGTGAAGATAGAGTATCCCATAGAAAAAATAAGAGAAATAGTCAAAAGAAGAGACTCAAGCTCCAATAAGTGCATACTTGAATGAATTGTGGACAAAATTTTAGGAGATGCAAGTCTCCCAAAAAATAAAAATGTTCCTTTGAAATGCAATGCAAATTTTATTGCAATGAATACAAATATGTTCAAAACTAAAATTGCTACAAGCTAATGTGAAACATTTGTTTAGAAGTATAGGAAACAATACAACATATAATACTATTTTGTCCAAGAATTAGAGTAGTTTGGTTTGAAACCTGTGTACCAACAATCAATTTAGTCACATCTTTTGGTATCTAGCTTTTGTATACAATAAGGAGAATCCTGAGACAGGGTAAAGAGGTGCAAACAGAGACAACAAGCATTGAATAATTTTTATATTAGACAACTTGTCATAAATTATTTTTTCCAAAGACAAGAGATAAACCCAAAAGAGCAATAATCGTAACAAGAAATTTAGAAATATACTACAATAGAACCAAGGAGATAAAGGAAGAAAAATATATAATCAAAGATAAGAAAGGAGCTCAATACCTAAAGAGCCCCATCTAAGGAGCAGTTAAAAATGAATGTAGATGCATTCTATAGTTGCACAACATAAAGAGTAACTACAATAATCATCATAACAGACTGACAGTGAAGGATAATTACAAGCACTATAGCAAAATTCACATCAATTTCAAGCTTATCAAGAGAGGCTTATGCATTTAGAGAAGCACTAATTTTAGCTAAGAATCTATAACTAGGCAAAAAAATAATTGAATCTAATTATTGACCTCTAGTTCAAGTTGTCAAATCTAGAAGTACAATTGCTAAGATTGATGCCATTTTGAATGACATTTTCTGTAACATCCTACCACACAAAGACTTACGCGATAGTCATAAATCAAAGGTGCCGAGACATTACGACACCTAAAGGAAAAATATATGTATATATATATATATAGAAGAATAATATCATAACTAGGAGCCCATAAAGAAATTAAAACATAGAGTAACCGATACCCACACACGGAAAATGTTAACATGAGTAGACGTCATATACCATAGGTTTGGATAGAATTCATAATAAGTACTAGTCTCGACTGGTAAAGGAAGGCCGGATAGAGCATTGCAAACCAGAAGTATACAAAATAACATCCTATTTCTCCAAAATACAAACCTTTAAAAGGAATATATAATACAGTTTACGAAAGCGGAGAAAAAGTATTACATAAAACAAAATAAACTCCAAAAGTAAAGTCTTCTTCGCTTCCATCAACTGAATCCTGCACACTCAATGAGATGCATCACCTCCTGTATCTAAAAAACAACAATTTTCATGACGGGTGAGAACCCAAATGTTCCCAGTAGGATAATAGTTTCAAATAGAGACTATGTAAAACTACATGAACCCACTAGACAATCCTAATCTCTAATTTCACAAGGTTTAAGCCTAGGTTCCTTTCTAATCCAAACAAGATAAATAAACTAAATCTCAGCTTTTTCTAACACCTCTCATCATCTCAAATTTCCAATATCACAGTAAACCAATATTCAGTAATCAATTTAGTAATAGCAAGTACAAGTAATAAGATTCGAACACATTCAAGAGCAATTACAATAAATATGGCAGTTAGCAATTAGATAGAAATATTCACAAAGGTAAACCAAATATAATATGCACACTCAAACAATTTCACATAGATGCATATGATGCATGCCTGTCCTACTGTCTATGAGCTCACATGTCGGTTAAACTGCTAGAACCCAACACATCCGGTAGCTAACTCGGATATTGTCTCTCTTCTGTGCATCCCAGGAGGCATATAATCGAGGGAGTGTGCCCTGCCATATTCTCCTAGAGGAAGTCATTAGGGGAATAAATCGGGAGAAAGTGTCCTACCACTTTTCCTATGAGGCTGTGCCATACAGATCGAGGGATTAGCACCCTACCATCTTGCTAACAGAGAGAAAACATGGGAGAATATATCGAGAGATGAATGCCCTACCACCTTCACCATATCCACACCCGACAATATCCCTAAGATAGGTGTTACGTATCGCCGTCCTCATGGGGGATCATTCATTCTTCCCGTCTCAATTGAGCGTTACGTATTGCCATCCTCATTGAGCTATATTCACTATTTCAAGGTTAATTATTAGTTATTCAACTCCATACGGAAGTTAAAGAGGGTTACAACCACGCTGGAAAGGAAGAACAGAAAATAGAAATTCATGCGTACGCATCACCTATGCATACGCACGAGTTGAATCACACGTTCTGAGTGGTTTGCACGCACAGTCTTGTGTGTGCACACACCAGCCAGTTTTGCTAATTTTTTTTTTTTTTTGCAAAATCTGCAATTTCATATTTTATACTAGTTTTCAAATGTTCATAATTTTTGCTACAAATTCCATTTTTCTCTACGCTTAGACAATTTTAAAGCTATTATCGCTGGCTTTAATTTAAGATAGATTTCATACAATTTCTTGCTCTGAACTCCAAGTTATGACCCATCAAAATTGGTTAAAAATCAACTTTTACGAGATCTCATTTAATTGTCAATTTCACTAACTCCTCTATTCATTTCCTTTCAAAACCACCCCAAACCATTCCTCAACACTTATTTATTAACTCCTAACCATTCAAAATCTAATCAATCAATTTTTAGTACACTCTATCCTTTCCACATTATATAGCATAATCCATCACATGCGTCTATTTACAACAATAATCAGAACACATCAATAATCCATCCAAAGATTCATTATCTCAACAACAAATCACAACTTACCAAGATGGAAAAACCTCACCCAATCACAGCCTCCGACCCAAATTTTCATATCATAACCTTTCATAGGAAATTCAACATAATATCCATTAATTCAATCATGCACACATACATCACAACACCATCAATTTTTACCAAACTTTCCAAAACTTCAATTTTCAAATTCACAACATATCACATCATTCAACACGATGATACACACTAAGCCACATACCATCATAAACAATCATCATTCAACAATATGCTAGGGACTTTAACATAGGTTTTCACGTAACCTTACATAATATCTACCTAAAACCAAAACTCGTACCTCTTCGACGGTGATTTTCCAACACTTGAATTCTCTCGCTTCCGGCCAATCCAAGCTTATGCAACGTCAAATCAAGCCTCAAGAATTACTCCGCAACCACACGAAGCATTCAACCTGCACTAAAATTAACCAAGCAACTCTAGTAATTCTAATTTTACCAATTTCACACATATATGAAAAATTCAAAGGAAGAGAGTTTTCTTACCTAGTACCACATAGCCTTGGGTCAAAACCACTCTAGAACCAGAAATAAGCTTCTCCTAAATATCAAAACCATAATATTTTAATATTCACTCAACCAAAACTCAAATTTGAGGGAAAAATCAAAAATGAGCTAGAGTTCTTTGAAGTACTCACTACAAAACTTAGTTAGAAAGAAAGAGGACAACGAGATGGTCGCGTAGCCACAAACGGATTGTCGATCGAAACTACGGTCTGGAAGTTATAAAGATTTGAGTGTGATGGCTGAATAGTGTTTTAGGGCACTCTTTCTTCTTCCACTTTTCCTCTTTGTTGCTCTCTCTCAATAATGGGGAGGAGTTGCTAAATTTGCTAAGTGATTTAGGTATATAAGTCATGGATCTTGGGGCCAAGTGAGGCCGGTTGTAAATTTTTGTCCTTTGGCTCAACCAAGAGCCAAAACCTTTAAGATAAGTGTTTGGATTTATGTTCTAAATATTTTTCTTGTCATTTTTATAGTTTTAGTTTTTCTCACTTGTAGTATTAGACAAATTTAAGTCAGTACAGTTAATTTTAATGCTGGTACGTATTTTTTTGTAATTAATTATATTTTTATGCTTAATTTTATTTTCTAAGTCAATTTTTTACTGGTACTTTTTCCAAATTACAAATTCTAAACTTTCAATATTTATCGCTCACATTTAATTTATTATTTATTTATTTATTTAGTTAATATTTTTTTTCGGGCCTTACATTTTCAAACTAATAAAATATTTTTAAGAAACATGAATTACCTGAATACTAAGAGAATGAAACAATCTAGTGCATAGCCATTAGGTGACAGCTCTAGTGGCGAAGGAAAGATTGAGTAGGCAATAGATAGTTTCTTTGCTGAAAATAGTAACAAGCATTATAAGAATGGAATCCAAATTTTTGAGTATCAAGCATAGAGTAGAGTCGGTCATGCCTAATATGGCGAGGACCGAGGTTTTGACACCCCCCCAAAATCACTAATAGGGTTGCTATAAAAATTTGGGTTTTTAATTAAGTCAAATCATGTGGATCGCAGCAACCTTAGAATCAATCGAAAATCAAACTCGGTACCAGATACTACAGAATTAAACAGGAGAGAAACTCAGAGACTACGTGTAGAAGGACAGCATAGCTATAACCTTCATTGTAATGGCTAGTCGAGTTAGGGCTGGCAATGGGTAGGGTTTAGACCCTACCCTAACCCTACCCGCGGGTTAAAAATTTCATTAAAACTCTACCCTACCCTACCCGCGGGTTGAGAATCTCTCAACCCTAACCCTATCCGCACCCTAAAATTTTAAACCCTACCCTACCCTACCCTACCCGCAAAAATATCAAATTTTTTCAAAATAAATATAAAATTCAATTATTTCGAATTTTATACGTATTAATAACATAAAAAATAAAAAACTAATGCTCTAAATTACTTAATTAACTAACTAGTTTTGTGGTTGTTCACTTATTATAAGTCATTACATAAGAGAGGTTGTGGGTTCAACTCTCACTTCCTTCACTATATAGAGAGATTTTTATAAAATATGTGTTATATATGAAGTGCGGGTAGGATAGGGTAAGGTACACCCTAAACCCGTACCCTACCCTACCCGCAGACATACCCAGACCATACCCTACCCTACCCGCTGCGGGTAGAGTAGCCTACCCTACCCGAACGGGTTGGACCAGGTTGGGTACCCGCGGGTATGGTATGAATTGCCAGCCCTAAGTCGAGTCAACACCTACTACAAAAAGGCCGTCGGATACTATCGGATTTAAGTAAATCCGCTGGTAATCTGTTTACCTTCAGGCGTAATAAATCAGACGGTATAAATCTCGCTAGTAATTTTTTACTAGTGAATTTTTTCTTCTGCCACTAATTACCGGCAGATTTAGCAGCAGATATAAACTTGTATTTCTAGAGCTTATTACCGTCAGATTTATCCCTCGATAAATCTAACGGTAAACTTAATTTTTTTAGTTTTTTTTAATTGTTTGAAAATTCAATATGTAATTTTAAATCCTTAAATTTAATAATTTCTAAACTAACAAATTTAAAATTTTATATGTTACAATAATAATTTTCTATAACTCGCAAACAAGTTCAAACATCAAAGTTTATGACTAAAGTTTATCAAAGTTTCAGTTTCTTCCCAAGAAGAGGCAGAATTAGGAAGCTAAGTTAGCTAAGGGGGTAAGCTTCTAAGAGGCTTTTTTAGGTTGAGCATGTGAAAAAGGGATTTCATGTTGTATAAGTTTGGGCTAACAACTAAAATTTGAAAATGTCCTAAATACATAAGAATTATGTATAATTGTCTTCATTATATTATTAAATTTGACTCCACTGCTTTGCTTCTCTTATTCTATTGAGTAAAGTATCGTTTTTGTCCTCGACATTTGATATAAGTCCCAAAATTGTTCTTAATGTTTAAATCATTCCATTTAAGTTCATAACATTTTAAAATCATCTTAATATTGTACTGCTATCAGTGATCTATTCACAAAAATGTTAATAGTAGGACAACATTAAGACGATTTTGAAATGTTAGGGGACTTAAATAGGGCAAAAATATTGGAGACGAAAATAACACACTACTTTTAGAAGAATTATCAAATTAAGTAAAATGAAAGTGAATTTTGATAGAATGAACTGCATTACGAATTCAATATTTTTATTTACTTCTCATGAAATACATGTAGAATGACTAGTTGATAAACTTTTGAAAAAGAAAAAAAAAGCATGGTTGTTGAGTTTGAAAAACTAATATCCAATTAAAATGATGAACAAATATTATTAAAATATTATTAAGTATTTATTAAATTATTACCAATTGTTTGTTTGATATATTTGGTTTAGTGCGCAGGAAAGCAAACTAAGTTTCATGTTTGGCCCAATTAAGCAAGCCCATCTTGATCTATAAACAAAATTCAGCCTTAAACAAAATTGATTCAAAATCAGTGGCTAAAGAAAGAAAACAAAAAAGGCCCAAAGAAAAGAACCAAGCCCGATCAACAAAGTAACCAAACCTTCATACGATTACCTACTTCCATGGTTCAAGCAACTTAATTCCCAAGTTGCAATTCACTTTGATTTCCTTAAAACTTTCACTGAAAGTTATCACTTCTCTCTTCTGTCTCTTTTCACTCTCTTACTTCGGTCACGTCAATTAAAGAAGAAGAAAGAAGAAAATGAAAAACACAGAAGATAGGTAAGGAAGAAAGGTAAAAAGAAGATTGCCAAATTAAAGCAAAGAGAAGAGGCTACAACCAAGTAGCTCGTCTCACTCGGTCAAAGCACATCAAAATTATATTTCCTCATTTGTGCTACATCAAGGAACCAAGAAGAAAGTCACAAGGTCTCAAGCATGGAACAAGCAACAATGGAGAACGTGAAGTCAACTTGGTTCAGAAGCTCATCAACACTCAAAATCAAAACTTGGAGTCAAAGTCAAGCTCAACGGTCAAGATTGAAGAAGTTTGAAGAAAAAAGATGAGAGATAATAGGTGATTTGCATGCAATAGATTTAGATTTCTCTCTCCTCTTTGATGAAATCGCTGCTAGTCTTTGATGTTGGAAAAGAAGACAGTGTTAGGGTTAAACCGGATTCAACCTTGGAAGATTCACTGTTTTATATTAAAGGTGAATGGCCAAGGGGTTGAAGGTAAGGAGAGTAAGTAAAAAGCACATAGTTCACTCTCATAGCTACCCAAACTGTTAGAGTTCTTCTCCTTCATGTAGTTCATTTAGTATTTTCTTTTTCTCAGTTTAATCTGTCTGAGTCTCATTGTAAAAAAAAACATGGTGAGGTTTGTAAGAAAAAACTAATGAGAGGTAAACGGCAGTGATTTAAACTAGGAAAAAAAGTCATAAAATGTCTCAGATTTACTTTGTACATCTTTTTATTTTGTGACATGATCCTGTGGGGATTTCCTTACAAGTTGGATTAGCACTTTGCTGTTGAAAGCTAGATTGAGATCTAGTCAAATTCGGATTGGGTTAGAATTTGGATTTGTCCCAGATAGGATTGGGTAGATTCTAGGGAAGCATTGGTGTTTGTAATCTTGAAAAAGAGATAGTGAAATTCCATCATAGTTGTTATGGAGACTGGATGTAGGCTACATTGCACTAAGTAGCTGAACCAGGATACATCTGGTGTTCTTCCTTCTTCTCTACTTCGTTTCTATTTCTGTTACTCAGGAGACAAAATGAAAATGTCTCTCAACTCATCGCGAGACAAAAAGTAAAAATATCTCCTGAGTTTCTTTGAAAAAACAAAAGTACTATTCGGCAGAAAAAGAAGCTAAGATTCAACCCCCTTCTCTTTTCCACTAATAACCATCAATGATACATAACAATAGAGTATAAATTATACATTTTTGTCATTAATATACCGAACTTCTTTAATTTTTTATTTAAATAACTTTACTTTTAACTTTAATATAAATTTTAAGTTTATCCTTTAATAATATTAATTTTTTATACATAATTATGCAATCATTTTTTAATCACATCAAAGTAAATTACTTTTAATCACATTACTTTCATTATAAGTAAATTTTTTTTTATTTTACTCTCAAACACATTTACTCATCATGGAATAATTATAAAATGACTAATAGATAAACTTTCGAGGAAAAAAAAGGCATCGTATATATACAATAAAGTATAAATTATATATTTTTGTCTCTAATACACCAAACTTCTTTGATGCTTCATTTAATTAAATTTTATTTTTAATTTTAAAATAAATTTTAATTTTATCTTTCAATAATATTAATTTTTTACGGTAAATAATTATTCATTTATTTCTCTAATCACATCTAAGTAAATTATTCTTAATTACATTATTTTTATTCTAAATAAATTTATTTTTTAAAGTTTTACTCTTAATATATTATTTTCATTCTAAATAAATTTATTTTTAATTGAGAATAAAATAAAAAATTGACGTAAAAAATTGATTTTTTTAAAAAATAAAATTAAAAGTTAAAAATTAAAACAAAGTTTAATTAAAGTAAATATTTTTGATATATTAGGGACGAAAAAGTATAATTTATACTTTATTATATATATATATATATATATATATATATATATATATATATATATATTTATATATATACCATGCTCTTTTTTTCTAAAAATTTATCTACTAATTATCCTATAAGTATGAGTAAAAATCTTAAATTTGTAATGCAATTCACTCTATTAAAATTCATTTTTATTATACTTGATTTAGTAATTCTTCAAAGAGTAATGTATTATTTTTGTCCCTAATATTTTCATCATATATAAGTCCCTAATGTTTCAAAATGGTCTCAATATTGTTCTACTATCAACTCTATTAATAGGTCACTAATTGCAGGATAACATTAACACAAATTTAAAACGTTAAAGACTTAAATAAGACGATTTAAATGCTAGGACTTACCCCAAATATTGGGGACAAAAACAATACTTTAATCTATTCTATTTCATCTTATTTCATCTTATATATATTTTTCTCCCGAGTCCCACTACACATACAGGCATTTTTGTTAACAAAGTCCCATCAAGTTGCCACAAATCCAACAAAAATTATTCACATAACTTGTGCGTAGATCATGCACTTCTTCTTCTTCACGTATTTTTTCCTCATCGTCGTTCTTTTATTGCTGTGGTTGTTGATGTATTTTCTTTTATGTCTTCTCCTTTTATTCTTTTTGGTGGTTATTGCAGTATTTTTTATTTCTTTTTTTTGTTCAATTTTTTATTTTTATTTTTTTTGTCAATGTAATAATGAAGAAGAAGCATAGGGAGAAGAGTTTTAAATTTTACAGAATTTATCAGAAATAAAAAATACCAAAAAATTTTAACGGTCACACAGAAAATTTTTTAATTTTGACACCAAAATTTCTTAACCGTGACACTATTTCTTGTTAAGAGAGTCAAATAAGAAGAATATGAAAATGTGCAAGAAGAAGAAGAATGATGATGATGAAGAGAAGGGGGATGATGAGTTTTGAATTATACAAAATTTATTAGAAAAAGCACCAAAATTTTTTAACCGTTACACAAAAATTTCTTAATTTTGACACTGAAACTTTTTAATCATGATATAAAAAATTTTTTAACCAAATTTACTTATTATTAAACTAATTGAGTGGCATTAAACTCGAGAGATCTAGTTATTTATGTGTCATTTATAACAAATTGATATAGTTTTCAACTCCAAAACATATTTGAATGTATTTTGTTGGTTGAATGAGTTAAGATTTTAGATATATTGTTCTTTAAAGATTTCTTATATTATTTATAAAAAATTTCGGTATTATTTGCAATGGATTTCTTGTGTTATTATATAACCAAAATATTTTAAATTGTTTTTGTTATTGTTAAATTAATGGTGTGATATTCAACTAAGAAAAAAAAGAACAAGACAATGATAATAATGATAGTGATAATTTAGGAAGAGGATGAAAAGAAAAAAAAAGAAATCAAATGTAAATAAAAGAGGAAGAAGGAGAAAAAAAAAGAAGAGGAAAAAAAAATATGGAGGTATTGGAAAAAGAGATGGTGACAATAATAATAAATGTAAAAGAAGAAGAGGAGAAAGAAAAATAAGAATGAAAAAGAGAACATAAACCAAAACAAAAATATAATGTGTATGTTAATTTGTCTTACTTGAATTTGATAAAAACAAAATTAATTGTCTAATATTTATGTTTGTTCTTACAATTTAGTGTATGTTTAGTTTAATGTTTCATCTAACAAATATACGTTTTATTTTTTTGAATGGCATTCATTTTTGTTTGGTTTTTTTTCTTTTTTTTTCATCAACGTTCAGCATCCTCTAGATGTGCCTTTTTCAAAAACCAACCTTAGCTTCAACATTCAATTAAAAATACGGTAGAAAATTTACAATAGATTAATTTATTTTCTACCAACCATACCTTTTTTTTTATACCCTTTTCTCTCTCTAAAAAGAGCATTTCCATAAAATCTCATGTACAAAAAAGATTGACTTTAAAATTACAAGACTTGTTCATTTAACAATAACAATTTGTAAGTGAATACCTTTTTTCTTCATAATTTTTTTTATTACCTGTCAATCTAAATAGATTTTTTTATTGGTATAAATTCAATCTTTTTTTATAATAATAAAAATAGATATTTTGTCAGAAATAATTTTTATTTGTTACTTATAAGTTACAATTGTTTTTAAAAATAAATAAATTAGATTGTGTTGCTGATGTTCTTGAATTTTTTATGTTTTTTTAGATTATAATTTTTTTTAATTTACACAAAATTAGAACGATAAGTAACAATGATTCTCAAAAACAAAATGCTACATAGGATATGAAAACTACTAGGCATTTTAATTTGCACATTATTTTATATACATATTTGAACTACTACAATACACACAAAAAATTATTTTCCTAATTACCTTATCATATATGCTAATTTGCACAACACATAATGTCATATTTATTTTACATTTTCTCATAGTTACATATATTTAAATTTTTTGTTTTTTAGATCATATAATAATATTTACATTTTTAAAATTTATAATTAATAATATTTATCTTTTGCATAAATAATATAAAAAATAATATAAATTATGTCGTTTTTAATAATTGGTTTAATTATTTTGTCTATTCTTATAGAGTAGGAACTTACTTACAAAGTCTATAGAGATCTAATTAAAAAATATATATAAAAATTTAATTAAAAATTTAGTAATATTATAAAGAGTGACAGAATAATTAAACCTTAATAATCTTACATTCTAATGTAATTTTACTCAATATAATCCAAACATAATTTATTTTTTCAAAAACATATTTGACAAAAAAATATCCAAACACAAATTATATTGGTATCAATATAATTTTTATCGAAATTAATTTTATAAAAATACATGTATATTAACATCCATTTACAAAGATTAATCCAAACACACTTAAATTTTGTGGACCTCAAGAGCGTAGAAATTCGGTGGCTTTCTGTTTTATCTCGAGTCCCATATCAAGCGCAAAAACAATAATCTGAGAATGGGCTTATCAAGTTTTAAGTCTTCGAAGTTGGGCTATTGAGACGAGCTTGCTTTGCGTGATGTGATCTGACGTAACATCTAAGACTGCAAATACCCCTGACCAAAAAAAAAAGACTGCAAATACCCAAAAAAAAAACATCTAAGAGTGCACGTCTGCATCCTCCATCGAAGTTCGTTCACGTGCTGCTTTGGGTTGCCGGAGCCACCGAGAGAGAGAGAGAGAGATGATCGACCATTAGAAGAAGAAGATATTAACTATTACAGGGAGAAGAAAATGGATCGGCATAATATTGTAGAAGATTCAAACCCTAACGTTAAAAAGGTTGAAGTTGTCCTCAAGACTATTGGTCCCGCTCGCCCCTCTCGCCTTCTCGTTCCATCTTCCATCAAGGTACAACAGTCTTCTCACTCCAATTTCAAATTTCTAGGGTTTTTTTCTTGTAACGTTTGTTGTCAGTTACGCATGATTGTAGGGAGAATTGTACTTTTTGTTTTCATGATTGTGCGTGATCTGTGAAATTCCGAGGATTATGACTATAGACATGCACAATACACAAGTGGTTTAAGTTAATTTGGAAAAAATTAAAAAAAAAAAATTGATGTTCGTTTGAAGTAGGACTTAGGAAGTGGCTGCTATATGATATGGTATGATACGAGATGGCTCCTTTGGTGTTTAATCTTAATTTTCAAAATTTTCCCTATCTTTTTTGCTGGGGCATTGTGAACTAAACATAGAAGAGTAATCACATGTCTAGTGGGCTACAACAGTAATAGTGTAGATGGCCAAAAAAAAAAAAAAACTTGGCGGATGAACACTAACAGGCATTAATACTTAATAGTTACTTAGTTAGGGACATGGTTAGTTGAAGTGGCAGCATATATTCTAGAATTCAGAATGTGTGTGTGAAAATATGAATTCTCCACCAGAAATTATAGCTGAAGAAAATGATATCAAAGTGCGTTTGTGGCACTGGCACCATGATCAAAAGTTGTGCCAATTGCTTTGCAATCTTGCTTGAGTTCCTGACTACAGAGAAAAGCCTTTGGCCGAGTTCATTCAATAGCCAGCGAATTCTGGAGCTTTCGGGATTAAAATATCCTACAGTTTTACTGTAAATCCCTAAATTGTTTTGCTAAACTGTTTCGTTGGGGAAGAAAATTCAGATGAAGTTTATTTGGACATGGCTTTCTTTCAGGAAGAATAATGAGAGTTTCATACTTTTATTTGTTTTTCTTTTTTAAGCAATTAGCGTGAACGTCATTCCTTTAAGTATTGATGTGATTACTATTTATGTTTCTTCTATATCAAGTACAGGTGCGTGATTTGAGACAATTAATCGCCAGCAATGATAATTTACCAACTGAGAACTTGCGTCTTATTCTACGTGGAAATGCATTATGTGATGTGAAAAATGAAAATGATGTACAAGTACAACTCAATGATGGAGGTATGATTATAGAGTTAGTTTTGTTTTCAATGGATGGATTGCACTATCTTTTTTTTTTCTCTCCTTCTTCTGAGAATATCCTATCACATTCCCCCATCAATATTACAGCACTTCCACTCTTGTAACCAGTATTTCATTTGTGATTAATTTAGTGAAGAAATCACCTATGTTCCATGTAAAGCATCAGTTTACCATTGGTTTAAATTGTGCTCTCCGTAACTTAATTCCATGGTTAATAAAATTCAAAATACGTTCTGATCTTGGGGTCATAGTGTTTTTCTCTTATTTTGTTATGCATTGATGGTTAATTTTCTTACAGAGGTGTGATTTGTTGGCAATTCGTTTATGTTAGATTGCCTAATTGTTGCTGTCAAACCAAAGCCACCAGTGAAGGATGGATTTGACAATGAAGATGATGATGATGATCTGGTAAAATCAATTTAGTAATATGTAATAAAGAATATCGACATGGTACTTAATTTTAATTTTTACTTGATTTCAACTTATGCAGAAATTTCGTCTTCCACGTTCATCAAGTCGGTGGAAGAAGAGGCTATACTCATTTCTACATGATAACTTGAAGCTTCCAGGTAATAAGCTACATAAATCATATTCATTTAAAAGTGTAGTCATTCATTTTATTTTTTCTTTGATAATTTATCATGAGTATCCAATAATGGAAGGGACTAGGGAATATTTTTGTGTAGTGCAAAGATCCTCAGGTCACAGTTTCAAACCAAACTCTATAAATCACATTCAGATCATCATTCTGCTATTCTATAAATCTCTTCCTACAAGCTTATTTTCTGGTTATTTGGGTCCGCTATTGATAAAATCATTTGAATAATCTGTGAGTTATATCAATCTGGCTCTTAAAGCACCTGCAGTCTTCTTTTTTTTTTTTTTGGTTCTCTTTTAAGAATACTGGTATGCATAATCTGTTTGCATAGGTACAGAGTTTATGTAAATTCAAAACAAATACTCTGTTGGTAAATATATGCATTAGTGAAGGAATTATATTATCTCTTGTAGAGAATAATATTAGTTTATTGTAACAATGGTAATGAGCTACATGATACCCTTTGAGATTGAATTATCTTGTAAATATCCTCACACTGCTTTAACAGATATTATCCTGATGGTAATCTTCAACCTGACTCTGAAGGCATGGATGATCATAATTATGTGGTTTATCCTTGCACCTGTTGCCCATAGATGGGATCTTGGACCTTTGTATGTAAGTACACTCTGTATTCTGAAGTATATGATTGAGTGATTGAGACTTAGTAAACGTTTTTTTGGTGCTTAACCGGGGTTGATGCCCAGGAACTTTGTATACTGAACTATATGATTGAATGCACAATATTACTGTAAGTTTATTTTGAAGTTGGACTTTTCTTTGTCTACTAAAGTCAAGTCAGCTGACACTCAGGGCAACCCATTTGAATTTTCTTGAATCTGATTGATTTTCTCTTGAAAGAATTTATGAGAGAAATAATTATTATTATTTTTCAGTTCTAATAATGAGTAGTCGTGTAAAGTTCTCTGGAAAAAGTTCGGTCCTCTTAAATCATATGGTTAGACATTCAATTTCGTATATTGAGAATGGTAACCTAGACCATGGAGATGAGCCATGAACAAGATCTAAGGACTAAGGATGTACAAATTAAAATAATGTCTTAATGGGTGACCTGTTAATGCTTTCCAGTGATTGTATGTGATGCAATTTCTATTATTTGTTTGTCCCAATTTTCTTGCAGATACTTGCAACTGGCTTTTGTCTCATTCTCTTCAATCTTGGAAAGCGGCAAGCTGGTGACATCAGGTATAACCAGCAGACATTAATTGTTGTCTACTACAATCTTATGATTCAACTGCTGCACAAGGTGAAAGTTAAATCTGTAAATTCAAATAAAACTGATGCATGTCAGAGACTTCATTATTATCTAGAAGCAGCAAAACGAAATGAGATCAGAAGAAAGGTTTGGAGGGAAGGGTTAATATATTATAATTCTGGATAAAAAATTGAACTAAGTAATTTTATGATATATAACTGGAATTGTGAATCATTTTTTAATTTCTTTTTTCTTCTACATATTAATGTTTAAAGATGAATTAATGATTTGATGAGGCTTAGTTATTGTTGGTCTTTTTTTTTAAAAAAAAATCATGTGGAGATCATAGTTTTATCTGAAAAAATTATTTGTTGTATTAACCTCTCAAATTGCCACCACGAGGATGTTATACGTTTAGTATTCCTGTTTATTTATTTCTAAACATGATAATAGCACTGCATTTTCCTCAAAGAGAAAACCAAAAAGGAGTATTTTGACTAATAAGCTATAGGTGTGGTGTTGTTCTCTCTCTTTATATGCTTACAAATTTAATAATTTCATGTTTATTTATAGGAAACATTTTGAACCTAACTACACACTCTTAATTTAACCGATTATCAATATATTGGATGTCAAATTTACTTGGAAATTGTGTGGTCTTCTAAATATTTTCATTTCTACAACAAATGCAGTGCATATTCTATCTTCAATGAAGACTTTAGAGAGCTTCCAGGGACGCTTAATGCAGATCGGCTTGATAGAGATATAAGAGCTGGACAGTTTTGAGGCCCCTCTTTGAAACTTCTTCCAAATCCAAAACACTGATGATGTCATGTGACATATAAATGTATATCTATCTACACAATCCCAAGGAGGTTTTGACTTTTGACTATAGCCAAAGAGTTAGCAAATACGGTACCTGTTTTTAGCTGTTTTGTAGGTGAAGTACCATGAAGATGACAAAGTTTTCTGTGTAGTTTTGACCCTTTTTCAGGTTCTTCCTAGTATATCACCGTACCATGTATTGATATGTGCTTAAAAATTAATATTTAACTATTGCAAAATGATTTTTAAAAGAGAATTTTGAGAGCCAACATTGAACAACTAACATCGCAGCCAATATTCAATATAAGGAAAAAATGTAACTCTTAAAAACAAGAATATTCGAAATCTAAACTCAATAAAACTTTATCTTTAGTAGATTTCATATTGGGTTTTTTATACTAGATTTGTTTGACAACTTGTTATAATATTAGTTAAAATTTATGATTATAGTGTTGATTTTTTAATATTAATCTTTTTAAATATTCAATTTTTTGTACTGTGCCCATTCCAACTCCCTCACCCTCAAATTTTGATGTGCTCTCCAATCTAATATTTAAGCATTTCTTTTCCACCCTTGAATCTTTCAAGATATCCATTAAACATCACTTTTGGATGTTCACTTTTGGTATCAACATAAAATTGGTCAATAGGATGGATAATTTGGTCTTGAAGTTTCTTGAATTCGAGGTTTGAAAATGAACAAAACTTGGTGAGAAGACTTAATACCCTTTTAAATATCAAGAGGTAACTATTGTTTCTAGTCCCAAGGGTTTTGCTTTGCCAGTTTAAGTCTTTCATTTACACTTTCGGTGCCTTGCTATGTGAAAGCTTATGACATAAGGCGCATAGGATTCAAAAGTTGACAGCGGTATTTGAATATTCCAAATCATCAATTTGTATTTATTTATTTGTTTATTGGTATAAACCAAAGTCATGTCACCGAATAATAATGCATTACTGCATCACTTGATTCAATGCGTTTCACTTCCCAAACTATAAAAAGCTAAACAACACGTAGTGGACTTCTGTTTGCAAAAGACTTATTATACCTTTTATATCGTTTACTGAACAGTTATTAATGTATTAGTTTCAGGTTCCTTTTTAAAGTTACGTGATATAAGCACAGATCGTCATCTTGTTTGCTTTCAACTGCCACCTTGGTTTTAATAAAAAACTTTCGAGAGTACATTGTATAAGTAGTTTTAGATATGTATTCAATTATATAATGTTATATCAGTAAAAATAATTATTTTTTATATTAATTGCATAAATTATCATAAAAAAATTGATGTAATTATACAATTATATAAAATATTTTACACCGTTAATATATTAAAATTAAACTCAAATAATTTAAATAAATAAATTACTCAATTATTTAAATCACAGATTAAATAAATTATGAATTGAAATTATTTAATTATAACTTTAAAAAAAACTTACATTTCGGTTCTATTTGCTTTCTATGTAATCCGTTAGCGGGCAGAGCACTATAGATTAGTCATATAATATAATTTTTTTAGAAAATTGTAATTGAGTAAGTTTAATATGCAATTTATTTATTTAAATAATTTACCCAACTTTTGATGTATTTAATATTGTTTAATTGTACTATTCCAATTCACAATTTGTCATTTGTTGATGTTGTTAAATACAAATATTTCAACAAAGACCATGATACGATATTATTAGGACAGATGGGGTTGGAGTAGGGATTGACAAAAGAAATTTTCGTACCATATCTAGTTTGGTTTGTTTTAGTTTGAAATGAAAGAAATATGGTGTGAATAATGAGTATGACTTATGATTATTTAAAAATATAAATGTGGAAGTTGGTGCATTGCGGATGGCCAATGAGGTGAAAGTTGGAGCCTCAATCCGTGACGGCACGTAACTTGGTATTGGGTTGGGAAGTCAACCATGTGATTGTGATGTACCATACCCTTCAAATCTTTTCCCTCTTTCTTTATATCATTTTGCTACTCCATTTTAAAAGATACTATTGGTTAACGGGCTCAATCATTTTGCTATAAATTTGTAATAGTTATTCTTAATTTAAGACAAATTCGTCTGAAATTTAGTTTATCTAATCTTATAGCAACTTTAATAAAGTGTTTTTAAAATTTACATTAAAATTGATAGATAAAACAACACCGATTCCACTTTAAAAAAACGATCTTGTTTTAATAAAAAAAACTAATAGAATATTATCATTTATATGATTATTTTGATAAAAAAAATTAAAAATAATATAAATTTTAAATCAAATTGAGACTAAATATTAGTGACAAATGGTTCTATAAATATTAATATATAGTCTCATAAATATTGAGATGATATTTTGTAAATTCAAAATAAAATTAAAATAAAATCAAGTATTGAAGTTGTTTTTAAGTTTTTTACCACAAGCTAATCGAAAAAAATTTTTATAGTCTTTTACAATATCTCTTAATTTAATAGGTGAATGACTAATTCACTGTGGATCTAAGCTAAGTTACTATATATACAAAGTGAAATTCGAATTTTGAACATTTATTTAAGTGAACGAGTGAGTTGATCATTTGATGAGTTTTGTATGTTAAAAAAATCCTATTTAATAGTCATTAGATGCACTAAGGAGACAGCATACACGTTCACCTACTCAATTCCCAAAACATAAATGTGCAACATTTTGGTTGTCTGAAATACATACCTTTGCTTCAAAGTTCCAACTTAAACCACTACTTTAAAATTTGAATGGGTTTGGCTAACCCCTTTTAATTTTCTCTGTATATATTGGTTGGTTGAATATGCTTAGAAATTCGATCAACAACGTCTTTTTCATGTAAGCTTGACTAGGGATTGTCAAATTAACGGTGTTCGCACACTCACACTCACTTCATACAACTTGCAATCAATTTAGCAACGGATTATTCAAACCAATTTTTTAGTTGCTCTACTTTTTTATTAGTACTTATTTTGTTATGAAATCACGATCTATTTTAAAAAGAAATAATTAAAAAATATTGGAGTAATTAAGAAAATTATAAAATATTTTGTAAAGTTATTTTCATTCGTTTTCACTTTTTTCATGTTATTAGTAATAAAATTGAAAAAAAAAAGTTATGTTGCACAAATTTTTTAAAGTAATTATGTGAGAACTAATTGAGAATAATAACACATTATAAATTGTATTATGGATGTTTCTTATGCTCATTTCGCATTTAAATGTGATATATAAGTGGATATCCAACTCATATATATTCATTTTATAGTATTTTTATGCATATTCAAGGTATGACATTAAAATATACATATTGGAATGTGAGTATTTGTGTGTTAGAAAGGCAAATAATTCTTTTATTAATAAAATGACAAATAAATTTAGCAAAAAGACTATATTTTGAACATAAGAAGTACTCAAATATAATAACTAGATTTATTTTCTCCTTAATAACGCGAAGAACTTTTGGTATAAATGCACGCAGAAGAAAAATATAGACTTACAGAGAGAGAGGCCGAAGAGCGTAAGAAACAGAGAAAAAGGGACCAACAGAAATGAACTCAGTAATGGAAAATAGTGGACCCACCTTTAAAGTGTTTCTGTCAAAGGTCGTTGACCAACAAATCTATGTCTTATCCCTGTTCTCCTATTTCTATTTTCATCCCTACGTCTTTAATTTGCTTTTAATTACCGATTTTTTAAGGGTAATTTAATTAATAAATTGAATAGAATTTAAAATTATACAGATATTTTAAATTAATATTTATTACACATTTATTCTAAAAAAATTTTATATAAATTCAATCAATTGAATTCAATTTAATTATAATAGTAATAAATTGAATCAACTAGATTTTATATATATATATATTTTGTAGAAATAATAAATCGAATTAATTATGTAAATCAAATTTAGTTAATTTGATTTACTACTTCTATAACATATGTACAATAAATTGAATCAGGTTAATTTAATTTACTACTTATACAATTTATTGACACTTTTTATTTATTAACTTTAAAATATAAATATTAATACAGAAATATCTCCCATTTGAATGTAAATAAAGTATTAAAATAAATAAGAATAAAGATTTAATTTTTGTGTTTTAGTTCAAATTTCAAAAAATTTACTTTTTATAAATTTGTTGATATGATTAGTATTGGACTAGCCAATTAGAAAACTATACTATAAATAGGAATATGATGTGATAATATAAAATATGCATGATGAATTGAAAATTCTACTTTTTCTCTTTGCCCTAATTCTAGGTATTTCTCTCATGTTCTCTCTGAATATCTCTAATTCTCTCTATTCTTGATACAAATTCGTATCAAATGAATTTAAAACGAAATAGTAAACGATTTCTAAAAATTCATTAAAAATCATTTTTTGATTCATTAGCATCTAATAATTGTTACCGGGACTTTTGATAACGAAAAAATTAATATAAAATATAACCCTTCAAAGTCACATAGGAGTTAAAACTTGAATTTTTTCAGAATAAAAAATAACGAATAATTATACAATATAAAATAACCAACTATATTTATATCATATATAATTTAATTTGAAAAATAATTAAAACACTATATCAATTAAATTACCATTTAATTTGTGAAATTGAATATAATTGCTTTGATAACATTACTTCTAACTCAAATTTAAATTTTTCAGAACATAATATCATCAGAGCATAAGTTTTATATTCATCAAAAAATATATTGAACATGACTTCTATTAAAATTTAAAGTCTAAATAAAATAAAATATTTTATTATATTTTTATTTAAATCTAAATTAAAAATAATAATAATTTATTTTATTTAATATTTATAACAATAAATAAAATTACTTATACTCATATAATATAGAATAACTAAATATTATTGTATCTTTTATAAATAAATTATATGATTATTATTTCCTAACAAAATATACTATGCTAACATGTAACACTCCGACTATTTAAAAAAAAGGACAAAAAAACGGATATGTACAGCAAAAATACATACGCAATAATATACTCTCTGAATTTTGGGAGTCAAAAGAAAATCAACTGATTTGGTTTTCTTAAACAATAACATTTTGCATTCAAGTGATTTCATTAATGAAGTCCAATTAAATAATTTAGAGGCCACGTTACTTATAATAGATTTTTAACGTAAACTTCTCATCCTTAATTCCTTCTTCTTTAACCGTAAATCTTCTCTTTTTTTTTCTGATTTTTTTATATTTTTGTTTGGTTATTGTGTCTTTCTCTTCAAATTTTTGTTTTTTTTCGATTTTATTGTATTTAGTTGTGTTTTTCATTGATTTTATTATCTTTCTCTTTAGATTTCGATTTGCATTTGTTTTTTTTTTCTTTGAAATCTAGCAGTATAATTAAAATTGTTTAGGTTTTGCATGTTTCAAAACAATGAATAATTCAAATTTAAATCAGTTGAACGAGAGCAATTTAGATTATTCTTTTGAATCGAATCTAGTAGACGAGGTTTGGATCGTTCTTAATTTTATGGAAAAAAGACAGATAGGTCCTTAACTTTTAACATTTTTGACAAATACATCACTGACAAAATTTAAATACAAAAAAGTTCATGAATTTAACAAACGGAGGACAATTTAGTCCTTCCGTCTATTTGTCTCTCATACACCAAACGGAACTGGCTGACATGGCTGAAATGGTGTCTAGGTGTCCGTTACAGTGTCCCGCTAGAAGGGGAATAAAGTTCGAAGGACAAATAAGTCCTTGATGTCATTTTGCAAATAAAGTTCGAAGGACAAATAGGTCTTTGAGAATTTAGTTCATTATGCTTCTATATGTATTATATATTACTATTAATTGAAATATACCTATATTATGTATCATATATTACTACCTAATTTAATAATCAAATGTGTCACGTGACATTCTTATTAAAATTGAGAGAAAATATTTTTTTTTCAAAATTAATAAACTTCTTTCCTAAATTCTCTCATCTACCTCTCTCCATTTTTCTATTTCTCTCTACTATTTTTACTCTATATATAATTATATTTTATATTAGTAATTTGACAAATTAAAATATGTCATCTGATATTTTTTTACAATTAAAATATTTTAAATGTAAAAGTATACACATTAAATTATTTTAAATTTCAGATAACGAACGTTAAAATTAATTATATATATAAAAAATTAGACTTTTCCATATAAAAATAATAAATAAAAATCTTATTATTTAATTTTTTATCTGCAGATATCTTGGTCTTCTTAGCCAAAGACTTTTGTCAACTTACGACTTTTTTGTAAAAGTAGTTTGATTTTATAAATTTTTCGTGCCATGCATAATTTATACGGTTAGAACAAAGTGAACTATAATTTTTTAAAAAAAATATTCTCGTATAATATTATTATGGATAAAAATACTAGTTCTAATATAATACACAAATGCACTAATGCTAACTTAATACATGAATGATGCAAAAATGAACTAATGCTACCTTGATGCATAAATGAACTGATGCTAACTAATGTCACTGGTATGATAAAAATTGAATGAATACAATTTAACAAATTCTAATATAATACACAAATGCACTAAAACTGAACTAATGCAATTTAAGAAAAAAATAGAAACAGAACAAACCCAATTTCTGCAATTTTAATACAAATAATTTAAATTATAGAATACAACAAGTTAACTAGATTTCAAAATACAAGCATAATTTTATAAACTAAATTCTCATAATAGAAGCATAATAGAAGTATAATGAACTAAATTCTCAAGGACCTATTTGTCCTTCGAACTTTGTTTGCAAAATGACGTCAAGGACTTATTTGTCCTTCGAACTTTATTCTCCTTCCAGCGTGGCACTGTAACAGACACCTGGACACCGTTTCAGCCACGTCAACTAGTTCCGTTTAGTGTATGAGAGGCAAATAGACGGAAGGACAAATTGTCCTCCGTTTGTTAAAATCAGAGATTTTTTTGTATTTAAATTTTGTCAGAGATGTATTTGACAAAATTTTAAAAAGTCAGGGACCTATCTGTCTTTTTTTCTAATTTTATCTAGTTTTATTCTTCAACAATTTTGAATTGAATGGAATGAAATAGAATCTAATGCAATTGAATAAAGTAATAATGAATAATTTCATTCTTCTTTACTAAAATCAGTGTTGTTTATGAACACAATTTTTGGTTCATTTGTTATTACACAATGGTGTTATTTTGATAACATTTCGATTCATTCTTTAACAATTTTGAATCGAATGAAATATAATACAATTGAATAAAGTGATCATGAATAATTTCATTATTCTTTGCTAAAATCAGTGTTATTTATTAAACAAATTTGGATATAGAATACATGAGTTTCTGAATTTGTAGAATGCACAATTTTTAGGTTCATTTGTTATTACACAATGATGTTGTTATGATAATATTTCAGTTCATTCTTCAACAATTTTGAATTAAATGAAATAGAATGCAATTGAATAAAGTGATAATGAATAATTTCATCATTCTTTGCTAAAATCAGTGTTGTTTATAAATTAAATTTTGATAGAATGTAGGAATTTCTAAATTTATAGAATGCACAATTTTTGGTTCATTTGTTATTACATAATAATTTTGTTATGAAAATATTTTAGTCCATTCTTCAACAATTTTGAATTGAATGGAATGAAATAGAATCTAATACAATTGAATAAAGTGATAATGAATAATTTCATCCTTCTATGCTAAAATTAGTATTGTTTATGAATTTGGGATCGTTCCAAGAATAGACTGAGAACGAATATGAAAAAAAAAAGATTGCAAATGCATAAAAAAAAGAAACAGAAAAAAAAATAGTTCTAAGTGAGGTAACATTGATTTGCTTTTGATTAGGCAAAAATGTGTTTGTGCATGTTAGTACATTTGCTAATATATGATTTACTTCTTTTGTAGTTAAACCTTTTAGATGGTGGATCAATGATTCAATCAATCTCCATCCTTTATCATGTACAGGATATAAATTATCCTGGAGAGAATATGATGCACTATGATAGAAGTTTCAGTGTTTAGTAAAATAAATTTTAGTTCATTTATGTTTCCTCATATAATGTTTTCCTTTTGATGAAAATAAAGGTTAGTTTCTTATTTGTGTTATATTTTATTAAATAGTCACTTTTTTATTTTTCAAATTAACTTTTGCATATGTGTTGTGGTAAACACTTTATGTGTTTTATTAGAATACATTTCGGTTTATTTTTGACTAAATTTCGATTCATTTGTATTTTTGCCACCGTTAAGGTTTGATAAATACATTCAATTTATTCAATGTGAACCTAAATTCATTTAAATTAATGTGATTTTAATACAGTCTAGACATTTTCAACAAATAAATCAAAAGAAATTTAAGAAAAGATTTTTAATATATATATTAACATTTACAATTCCTTACAAAATAGTGTTCAAAAATGTCAATAGAAATTCATTACAATTTAGAAGGTTGAACCTATTTACTTTCTATATCCCCATATGAGAATTTACAAAAAGGACTTGAGAGGACAACAGATGGCTTTGAGATTCTTATGCCTTCAGATTCCTCGATGACTTTGTTTCTCAATTTATTTATCTTGTCCAAGAGAATGGTTGGACCATATTCATACCTGAAAGCATAAACTTTTTCCTACAATTGAAAGAAATTTATTCATATGAACCGAAATAAACAAAGAAATGAACCCAAGTGAACTAAGAAATGAACCAAAATGAACTAAGATATGAACCAAAATTACTTAAGGAATAAAAAATTTGGTCAACACTTAACAGCAGCATGAAGTGAGTCTCAATTAATTCACAAATGAACCAAAATTAGTTCAGATTTGAATAAGCAGTCAAAAAGATTTAATTATCAACAAAATACATTGAATGTATACGGTTGACAAAAATCAGAGTGATAACTAACTAAACAAGCACACATGAACAACTTTAGCAAAGTCAAGCCAAACAAAACCAAATAAACCTCAATAAACTAAGAAATAAATCGAAATTACTTAAGGAATAAAAAGTTTGGTCAATACTTATCAACAACATCAAGTGAACCTTAGTTAATTCACAAATGAACCAAAATTAGTTCAAAATTGAACAAGCAGTCAAAAAGACTCAATCATCAATAAAAACACATTGAATTTATTTTTGGATCCAAATGAACCTCAATTAAACTAAAAAATAAACCGAAATTACTTAAAGAATAAAAAATTTGGTCAATACTTATCAGCAGCATCAAGTGAATCTCAGTTAACACACAAATGAATCAAAATTAGTTCAACCAAGTTATTTTGCTTCACGCGCCGCGCCACCTTTTAATGTAAACCTCAGCGTAGAGTTTCTCTTTCTCATCATAAAGTTTTTCTTTATTCTTCTTTGATTTTTTTCTTTGTTTTCTTCTTCATTTTCTTTAACGTAAAATTTCGTTTTCTTCTTCATTTCAGATTTTAATTTGCATTGTATTTGAATAGCATATCAAAACAATGAATGATTCAAATTCAAATCAGTTGAACGAGAGCGATTTGGATTATTCTTCTGAATCAAATCAAGTGGACGAGGTTTGGATTATTCAATTTTGAATTGAATGGAATGGAATGCAATCGCTTAATCCAGTGTTATTTATCAACACAATTTTCGGTTCATTTTGTATTATACAATGGTTTCGTTTTGATAATATTTTTGGTTCATTCTAGACGTAGGTGTTTCTAAATTTGAATTTATATAATGGACAAATTTTGGTTCATTTATTGTTAGACAATGGTCTTGTTATGGTAGTATTTCGGTTCATTTTTCAACAATTTTGAATTGAAAGCAATGGAATACAATTGAATAAAGTGATAATGAATATAATGCAGGAGTTTCTGAATTTACAGAATGCACATGTTTCGATTCATTGGTTATTACACAATAGTCTTGTTATGACAATATTTCAATTAATTTTACAGTCCAGGTGTATTGTTGATGAACAATTTGTCCCAGAGGTTTCTTCTTCCGAAGACGAATGCAAGATGACAAGTTTCTATTTTTCTTTCTTCTTCTTTTCACCTTTCTTTTCTTCAATCTTTCTTCCCCACAATTTTGCTCTTTTCACCATTCCCTAAAATAGAAACTTATTTAGTTAGCACAATAATTTAGAAGCATCTGAACCAAAATTTGAAAGGAAATTATTTTTTTATTTACCATTTCATTATTTGTTTCGAAGGCAATCCAGTCCACTAGTCTCCTCCGTGTCCAGTATGCCACCCATGGTGGCCCCAGAGCGTCATATACTTCTAAATCAGAGAACTTCGTTTCATGAAAATATATTAATATTAACACGAAGATACAACCATCAACCGAAAGTTTGTTTCTTGCTCTTTGGACTTTGATCCCCTTGATCAGGAAGCTCAGCACATGAGATGCCCAATTTCATTGTCGGATCGTGTCCACATGAAGGACAAACGACTTATAGATCGGGGAAACTGTGCTTACTATTGTCGGCAACAAGAAGCATTCTGGACGAAGACGACGAAAGTCGTCTTGAATTTCAGCAAGTTTTTCTCCTTTTCAATACTCATATCAATCACAGATTTTGTCAAAGATGCCAACTAAGCACCTTTAAAGTTGTCAACAATCTCCTTCTGGTGCTCATTCAGTTTGTTGTATTCAACTTTTTTAGGAAAATAATTTCTTACAATATTTTAATATAAGCAAATCAGTCAAAAAGGCTAAATTCATTTTCTATATCCAAATGAATCTCAAATAAACTAAGGAATGAACCAAAATTACTTAAGAAAAAATACAAATGTAAAAGATGAAAAGTATAATACCGCTAAAAATTTATGCCCAGTGCATCTCTTATCTTAGCAGAGGTTATGTAGATTTTGCCATAGCGAGTGTCCAAGCATCCATGATAGAGATCAAAGCAATGAATCAGTTCCCTCGAGAGTTTATGAGATACATTCAATTCTGGGATATGTCTCGGTGCACTGAATCTCATTTCTTTAACGATAGCTTTCTTTCGTTCACTCAATTCGGTGAACACCCTAGCAATTGATCTTGTTGAGCATCTCAAATCGTGAGTTTTCGGTAAGGATTTGAAATATTATATTATGATATATTTATAACACAAAAATATGGTTGATTTAATCTGTATATGCTTACATTATAATGCGGTTTCTCCTTTTTTGAGATGGTCATCTTTTTCATTTTTCCTGTAAGGAAGAAAAAATTTGGTCAAATCTTAAAAAGTGAACCTCACTCAATTCACAAATGAACCAAATTTGGTTCAGATTTGGTGAATACTTAATAGTAGTATCAAGTGAACCTAACTCAATTCATAAATGAACCGAATTTGGTTCAGATTTGAACAAAAAGTCATAAACATTCAATAAGCAAAAAAAGCACATTTAAATTCATTTCTGAATGCAAATAAACTCAATTAAACTAAGAGACGAACTGAATTCCTTAAGGAATAACAGATTTAGTAAATACTTAATAGTAGTATGATCAAGTGAACTTGACTTAATTTACAAATGAACCGAATTTAGTTTAGATTTGAACAAAACGTCATAAACATTCAATTTAGCAAGAAAAGTACATTTTAATTCATTTCTACATACAAATAAACTTAATTAAATTAATAGATGAACCGAATTTCTTAAGGAATAACGAATTTGGTGAATACTTACAGTAGTATCAAGTGAACCTATTTGGTAAATATTTAACAGTAGTATCAAGTAAACCTAACTCAATTCACAAATGAACCGTATTTGGTTCAGATTGAACAAAACGTCATAAACATTTAATCATCAAGAAAAACACATTTCAATTCATTTATGCATACAAATGAACTCAATTAAACTAAGAGATGAACCAAATTATTTATTAGAACCAATAAACTAACAACACAGTTTCATTTGATGCCCTATTTACGGAGAAAAACAAGAAAAAATGGAATCAGAGAAACTCGATATACTAAATGAACGAACTCGATCCGCTAAATCTTAAATTAAACTAGAAGAAACGCGAGATTTGCAAAAAATTAACTGAACATAATAACAATAGTTTTCTCAGTATCTTGCGAAATCTTTGTTCTTGTTTCTGTGTATTTTTTTGTTGATGAATTCAAATATTCCACCCGATTATGCAGTAGTTTCTACAGAGAATTTGAACGATTTTTGAGAGATTTTGAGAAAGATTTGAAATTTCTTTGTTGCAATTTCGAGTTGAAAGAACGAACGTTTTTCATATTCTAGCGCGAATTGAATTCGTAATGTTTGAGGATTTTCGGTGCGTGTAACATGCGTCTCATTAATGAGCGTGGCTTTTTTTATATTGAATCTACTTAGTTGAACTTAAATACAAAAATACTTGGATGTGTAATTGGGTATCGTTTAATTTTCAAATAAAATTTTCATTTATAACAATATATAATGGCAAAATCTGTTTTGGTGTCTAACATTTTTTTTTCAATTTTACCCTTTCTAATCATCTATCTCACTATAGGTCAGTTATTCTACGTTAAAAAACTTCTACTATCTCACCTCCTCTCTTATCACATGCGTTTACATTCTCTCTTATCTCATTCATTCACATTCACAGAACTACTATAATTATCTCTTTCTTCCCTTGCTATCTCTCATATCAAATTACTATTATTGCATAATAGAAAAAAATTTTATTTTGTTATCCATCTTCTCTTGCATCCTTCTCATTTCACTTAAATATAACGTAAAACTAATATAATTTATATTTTTGTCGTCAAATATTCATAATAACAACAGAACTGTGTCCAAATGACAGATCGAATATTATATGGGTAGAAATTCTATCTATTTATTTAATTTAATAATATATTTTTTCTTAAGTTTTGATTCAATAAATCTTTAATTATTGTCCCAAATAATATTGTTATAATTATTATATTATGTTAATGTACTTTAGATTTATAACAATATATATTGACAATATCAAAAATTTTGGTGTCTAAATTTAAGTTTCAATATTATTCTTAAAGAGAGGGATTTATTATTAAAACGAATTCTCCTGTACAATCATCAAGTTACTCTAAATAAAAAATTTCCATCTATCTTAAACAGCAAATTTATTAAAAATTTCCTATTGAATATAAATCATTGTTGCAGATTTTAAAAGAATAAAAGTAAAATAGTTTAAATAGGATAATTTTTTAAATAAATATACAAAGAATAAATTTTTTCTTTAAATTATTATTATTATCCTATTATTTTAATGTACTCTTGGTATTTACTGATTTACACAATATATAATGACAATTGATGTCTAAATTTAAGTTCTAATATTATTTCTTAAGAAAGGTTTATTATTAAAAAATTCTTCCATCAGTTATGTTAAATATATTAATTTCTGCTTATTTTTTCGCAGTAATCTCATTAAGATTTTCTTATTGGATATAAATTATTGTTGCAGATTTTTTTTATTTGGATATATTTTTAAAAAATAAAAGTAAAATAGTTCAACAGGTCTATTTTTTAAAAATAAATTTATACAAAATAATTTTTCTCTTCAAATTGTTATCATATTCTTTTAATATGTTCTAGGTACCTACACAATATATAATGTCAATTGGGTCTAAATTTAAGTTCCAATATTACCCTTAGTGAGAAAAGTTTATTATTAAAAATTTTTTTTCCGTACATCCCTACGTTGAATAAAAAAAATTTTACATATTTTTTCTAGCAACTTTATTAAGAGTTTTTTATTGGATATAAATTATTCAGTTGAATTTTTTTATTTTGGATATACTTTTAAAAGAATAAAAGTAAAATAGTTTAACAGGACAATATTTTTTTTTAAAATTACGCAGAATAATTTTTGTACCAATATATCGGGATTCATTTTACATATAATTTATTCTTCTAAAAGTTAGATGATTGAAAAATGATTAATATTCAAATTCGTCTTTGAAAGATTATGCAATTTTCATTTTTGTCTCCGAATGATTTTTTTAATCAAATTAGTCCCTGAAAGATAAAAAATAAGTCAAATTAGTCCTTCTGTCAGTTGGACGATGACGTGGCACGTTAAAATGCCACGTGGCATGATGATGTGGCACGCCACGTGGCAGGTAAGCGACATGGTCAACGCCACGTGGCAAGTCAGCGACACGTGGCACGCCACGTGGCAGGTCAGTGACACATGGCATACACGTGACATGCCATGTGTCATTTGACATTTGAAAAAGTTTTTTATAGTCAAAATAGTCCTTGAAAGTTCAGACGTAAGTCATTTTCATCCCTCAAATTTTAAAAATTAGTCAAACTAGTCCTTATATAATTTTTTTTATTTTTTCTTCATAATATTAAATTTGAAATATTTTTTTGATACTTAATATTGAAAAACAAATATCCTAAATTAAATGAATTTAATGTTTAAGAAAATTCAAATAAAACTATTACAAAATAAATATCAAACTTTGCTAAAATGATATGCATTCTTTAGACACTAAATTATACACCTCGTTGGTACTCCAGTTGCATTGTGTGCTCCAATAAGACCTGCTAAGCAAGATAGAGATCAGGAATTAAACTAATGTATTGATAGTTGATACACACAAGAAATATTGGAAAAGATAGTTGCTCAAACTTATCGTTTTTGGTCATGCCGCCTCAGACAACACACTCATCTCCACCAACAACCAGATAAGAAGAGAAACTTTAAATCGACGCGAGACTTGTATTATAGTATTTTAGAGAGGTAAAATTCAGAGAGACAAAATTCAGAGCACTACCTATGGACGGATCTAGAAATGATATTATAGGGGGCCAATAACACATATAATATTAAAAATTATGTAAAAAAATTATATAATATAAGATGTATTACAAAAATATACCGACAGAGAATATATTTTAAAGTAAAAAATATGTGTATACTTTTTACTAACGAAGTGGTTGATTCTTCGTATCATAAAATTCACCGATAATAGAATTTGTATCAAATTTTTTAGTAATTTTCTTTTCAATATAATTGAAAGACCATTAGCAAGAAATTCATCTTTTATTTTATTTCTAAATTATTTTTCACAATATTCATAGTTGAAAAAAATCTCTTAATGGTAGCAGTTGAAACAGAGAAAATTAATACCAAATGAATAAAAAAAGACGACCACGAGAAGAAAAAGAATTCACTTTATGATATTTGAAAATTTTTATTTAATTGAAAAATATTAGTAATAATATCTTTTTTAGATTTTTTAATATTGTTACTTACTTTTTAGATATTAAAAATTATTAATATTTAAATTAGACTGAATTTTTATTTATATTAGACTAAATACTAAATATTTTTTAAAAAAAAATAAATTAAACATAATAATTTATTATTATTAAAAAAAGTTGGGGCCGAGACCGCCACTCACCCTCCCTTATGTCCGTCCCTAGGGTGCAATGGAGAAATCGAAGAGAACGTTATTAGTGAAAGGGGATAGCTGGTTGTTATCAAACTCAGCTAATAAATAGGGATTTGGAAAATAGTGAGAGGAAGTTATTGTTAAAACTGCGTGAGTGGGCCACTAGATAAAAATTGCGCTTAACATTGCTGCTAAAAATTTCATTCATATTATTATAGATGTTAATTTGAATTTTGTTCAGTGAATTAACTATAACTATTTAATTTAAAATAAAATTTAATTTTAATAAAAAATATCAAATTGTAAAATTTATTATGCTAAATTATATTTCAAAAAGTTCACATTCTAATTAAAATTTTGATTCGTTGAATTTAAAAAAATGGCATCAGTAAAAATTAAAATAAATAAACTTAAAATTTAAGAATTTAATACCTTTAAATTGAAAAAAATAAAAATTTTGTACATAGTTAAAAAATAAACTTCTATAAAATTAATTTTAATTTATTTTTTTATTAAATTAATAAAATATAGATGTAAAACTAATATTCTAAATTTTAAAAGTTAGGATTCTGTTCATTAATGTTACCATAGATTAATAGTGAGTAATTAAACAATGAGTAATTAAATTAATTATTATTACAATCAATCATAAGTATTTTTTATTTTCTAAAATTAGGTAGAGATATTTTATCAAATATAAATATGTATTCTTTTTGTACTCTTTTGGTATTTTTTATAATTTTAATATTTATTTTTAATTGAATCATTTTATTCCATTATCAAAGTCTCTGAATTTATGAATACTATAAAATCAGACACCAAAACTGCATTTAATCAAGAAGAACCAAAAAATGTAACAACTAAAAAATTTAAATAGTGAAATTGTATATATATAATTTAATCTCTTTAGTTACATTAGAATCTAATTTTTATATAAGTAATAAATAACATAATCACTTTAAAAAACTACAATTAAATAAAAAAAATTAACCAAATCAGTGTATAGTTGGTAATAAGTAAAAAAAACACATAATTCAAAGATATGACAAAGTTTAAGAATCATAGGAAGAAAAAAAATTGCACGTCATCAACAACATTTAAAATCAAATCATTAACATATTTTATTAATTTGTCAGTGACACTATTCAAAAGGAGAGAGAAGAAACTAACAATTGAGAAATTGAAAAAGCTTGTACTCTAATAAATTAAATTTATCTTAGGTTAGGGTTTAAATTTGAAAAAAAAGTATAAACTGTATAAAAATATTTTGAGAAAGATGGAAGAAAACACTGAATTAAGTAAGGGATGTGACAATTGTTTGATTTTGTCATGAATGGGTCTGTGGTAATTGAGAGAACTCATCTCAAGTCACAAACAAACAAAATCGTCAAAAAATTACACAAAATTTGGCCACAAAAATACAAGACATTACAATTAGTTAACACGATCATATAAATTTACCACTATTTTCTGTTAGTGGGTATCTTCCCGTTGCTAATGACCGTATTTATGGTATATAATAGTATATAATATAGTAAGGGATGAAAACAAAAAAATAGTCTTAATTCATATAGTTTAGTACTCACTACGTACTCTGTTATATACTATACTTTAACTTGCAATTCAGTCTCAACTTTTAATAAACATAAATAGAAAATTCATTGTATATATACATACATTTTTTTAAAAAAGATATTATAAAATAATAAATTAAATTTTTTAATTATAATATTATATATTTAATTAATATATATCTAACTTTTTCTTCTTCATTCTTTTTACTATTTCAACTTTTAGAATTTATAATTATTTTTTTACTATTTTTTATTCTTTCGTAATTAGTTATTGATTATCCTAATGTTTATACTTATCTTCGCATAATATTTTATACATATTGATTTATATAAGATTTTTGAAATTTTTTAGCTATTTTTTAAGTGTTAATCACTTTTTAAGTGTAACTAAAATTAATAATTTAATATAAATTGATAAATTATTCTATTTTATTAATTAAAATTATGATATGATTGTTAACATTTTTCTATTCAACTAATTATAATAATACAAAAAATTTTATTTTTTTAAAACTTTAAAAAATATGAATATAATGATTTTTGAATTACATGACTTATAATTCAAAGATAATTTTTTAAATGTATATTGATTGGAACTAAAAAAAATATTATAAAAATATTGCATAAATAATAAAAAATATGTTGATCTTATACATACTAATTTAAATAACCAAAATAAAATAAAATAAATAACAAAAAATATAAAATTTCACCTTTTGTTTTGTGGTACAAAAATAATATATAATAAAGAGAAAAAAACATAAAATTTTAAGATAAAATGAAAAGATGTAATATTTTCTATATTAGATAATTTAAAAAATACTTATTATAGAGGAAATTAAAAATATTCTAACTTAAAAAAATCATTTAATAAAATTAAAAGAGAGAGAAGATGTTAAAATTTTTTTAACTAATAAAAAAAATCACCACCATCAATCTATTAAATTTAAGTAATATCAAGTATTCAAGTGAGAATTAAGAAATAAACCAAAATGATAAATTCAAAATTTTTCTATTTTTCTTTATATAGTGTTTTACTTTAAGTAATTATTTTTTATGAATAATATTTAAATGACAAATAAAATAATAAAAACATTCGCATTAGTTATAAAAATTAATGTCATCGTTATAGTACGATCGCATTATTTCAAAATATACCAAAAGAAAATAATAAATTATAGTTTAATTAATGTGCACAATAAAACAAACATGAAATTTATATAATAGCAGTCAAATATAAAAAATAATAATTATCTTCTGATCTAAGGTATTATATTAAATTGTAACTTAAATTTATAATTATTAGTTAAAAACTTACAATAATATATTATTTTTATTATATTAATTAAAATTAATATATTTTGATATTATTTTTTAAGATTACTAACATTAAATCTTGATAATTTGAACAAAACTTTTAATGCTTTATGTCTTAAATTTTTTATTAATAGAACAATAAAATTACTTAACACGTACGTCGATAAAAAACTATTATTTTTATACATCTAGATATTCAAAAGAGAGAAATACGAATTCTTTTAATAACACTTTAACAATCCATAAAAGTTAACGTAATAGATGGTTATAGATCAAAGTGATAGATCATATTGAAAATTATGATAATAGTACTTGGTGATAATTAATTACAATCGGGTGAAAAAAAGGTCAGAGAAAAAAAAAAAGAGAAAGAAAAACAAGACAATATAACAATTACGTTGAGACAATGATAGATATGTGTATAGAAAATAAAAGTAAGAGAAATAATAGTGTGTGATACAATGAAGGAATATAATAAAAGTATAAATTAATAATTTGAAAAAAGTAATAAAATTAAAGATAATTTAATAAATTGAATATAAAATTTAGAACTATTCATAAAGATAAAGAATATTTTGAATATAATGTTTTATCTTCTTCATAGCTCAAATAACATAGACTCTTCATCCTCATCTAGAGATTTTGAATTTGAATCTCAATCCTAAGTGTTGAAAAAATAAATGAATAAATTTATATAATATTTATAAATAATTAATGTATAAATGTTTATCTTAATTTTGTTACGCATAATAATAATATAATAAAAAATTTTTATATTTTATTTAATTTAAATTTTTAAATTTTATATATTCTAAAATTTTAATATTTATAAATTTTTATATTTATTTTTAAATATTATTTATTTTAAATTTTTAAATTATTTTATTAAATTTATAATTTTAAAAGTAAAAATATAAAAATTAATTTTTTAAAAACAATAGAAAAGCGGCTAAATATTGTGTTTGTTGAGCCGCTGGTATTTATAATTTTACTATGCCCTTAACAGAATTCATATGAATAAACTTTTACAAAAATTTCTTTGGGTTAGTTTAAAGTTTAAATAAATGGGCATATAAAAACTAAAAAAAGGCAATCACAAGAGTCGCGTGACATTATAGAAGGTGGTCGTCGTTTACTCGTTTACCTCTCTCCAACTCATACCAACAAACTCATTGACTTCATGACTTGCGTACCGCTTTCCCGCCAAAACTCTCATTCTTTTTCTTCCCGTTTCTTTCTTTTATATTTTCAATTCTTCTATCACCACTATATCAAAAATAAAAAATTAATTATTAAATTAATTATTTATATAAAATATTTATTTTAAAAAATTAAACAACATATATATTTATATATAAATAAATAATAATTAGTTTTAATAATTAATTTTAATATATATAATATTTTTATTTTTTTATTTTTTTGACTTCTCTATTATTTAATACTAATTAGTAATATTCTCTTTCCTTGGCTAATTAGTTGAATAATGATTAATAATAATTACTTAAAAGTGGATTATGCTTTGACGAAGTGGGAAAAGGCTCCCCGGCAACTTGCTATGATAATTAGTAAATTATTATTAGATACGTTACCAAACAAAAACAAAAGATAAGATAAAAATCAATTTGGAGTTGAGACAAAAAGGGTTGAGAGTGCGACTTTTCACTTTTGACTAAATCTAGATAAAGGGACCCTGTCTCTGATAGTTGTTCAATCACAGCCGTACATTTTTTGCATCATCGTTCGATCATCTCATGATGTGTTAGTTCACTTAATCAACATTTGTATTGTTACTGTTTTATACTTTTATGTCTTAAGAAATTATTTTATTTGATTTTAGAACTTCAATTATAATCAAGTTTATATTTTTATATAAGTATATTATCTTATTAATGCATTTAAAAAAGTATTTATTTAGAAATTATTTTTAGTAAATTGGATATGAATAAAGAGTAAATGGTTAAATTAATTTTTAAAAAATTATTTATTTTTAATTAATTTTTAAAAGATTTTTAATTAAATTTGTCTTTCAAATATTTTAAATTTATCATTTTAGTCTTTTCGTCACTTTTGTTGCTAACGAAGTCAAAATTTGTTGATGTCACATTTTAAGTAACACTACAACATAAACAGTACATAATAGTTCTAACTGGTAACTAACATGATTTACCATGATAAATTTATGAAATTAGATCAAATCAATTTTAAATTGAGGAATTCTAATACCTTAAGTTCTTTCCTCAATTAGGTTTTGATTTTATCTAATTTCATAAACTTATCATGCTAATAGCCTAATAGTCAATTAAGATTTCTATGTGTATGTGTATTGTAGTATTATATTAACAAATTTTGGCACTATCAATAAAAAAAATAATAAAAAAAACTATTACGATTAATTTAAAATCTATAGAGGATGAATTTAATTAAAAAAATTTTTAAAAACTAATTTAAAAAACGAATAATCTTTTGGAGACAAATTTAACTATTTACTCTGTGAATAACGGTATAAGTTTGGCTTGACTCATTTTTAAAGGCAATTTTAGTAGATTTATTAAAGACCAATAAATAAACAATTTAAGAAGTTTATGTATTTGCCTTTTCTATTTTAAAAAGATATAGGTAATGTTAAAAATACCTCAAAGTAGTTTGCGACTTTTAAAATTAAAAAAGTCTAATAATTATTACGTATTAGTGAATATTCAATTTTATCTCTTTTCTTTATTATATTATACTTATTACAATAATTTTAAATTTTGAAATAATTTTACTAAAGATAATTTTTTGTAAATTATTTTAATTAAAATTACTTTTATTTTATTTGGTCAAATATATCTACTATAATTTTAAAAAAAATTCTTTAAAAAGAAGACGTTTGAAAAGTATAAAAATTTCTACAACCTAATTGACTAATTATGGATCTAGCTCCATCCTTGGCGGTTAGATCAATTACTTGCACATCGAAATAAATTCTTGGCAAGCCATATTCGCCACACCATAGTATTGTGCAAAATATGCTCTGTAATGGAAATTTTTAATTTAAAAACTTTAAATCATAACTTTTTTTCTAAAATCAAATAAACATAATTAATTATATAACTAATTATATGAGTATAATAATTTAAGTATATATTTTTTTATTGAATTAAATTAATTTGATAGTTTAAATTATATCTATCTAAATTTTAAATTCAAAATTTGTAATTTTAAAATTTAAATTATTTGAATAAAATTATATTAAATTAAATAGAAAATTTAAAATCAAACTAATACGATCCAAATTCTAATAAATTATATTAATGTTAAATGTAGTTATTTAAATTATTTCATATATCAAATGTGTTTTTTTCGATTATATTATATATTTTAGATACATTTGAGATCAAACTAAACATGAATGTTACACACTTGAATACATTGTATTTGAGATATGCTTTAATCTTTTTTGTAGTGTATCTAAAATGTGATTAAGTATTTAAATATATAAATTTATCCAATATTACATATAGTGTATTAATCGATAAGTAGAAGATAAATATACTCAAAAAAGGGAGTGAATTAAGTATTAATAATAAATTAAAAATTTTGTAAAATATAGATGAAAATTTAAATGGCAGAAATATAAATTTACAAACAAAGACAACTTATATTTATTTTTCGTAGGCTTATAAGTGAACTTCTAACTTTTTAAACCATATATTTAATATTTTTCGTACCACTTATATAAAAAAATCGAAAGCTTAAACGGAAGTTGTTTTGTACTAAAACTTTTTTAAGGATTTTAGCAAGTTTTCAAGCACTTGTAAAGAGTCGGCTTTCACACTACTTTAAAAATGTAAATAACAAAAAATGTAAAGGGTTTAAAGTTTAAGAAGATGTGCAAGTATGATATACTCTAGTTTGACATAATTATGTAACCTTTTCACCTATGTTAAATCCTTCCTATCAAGGTACATAGATTTTTTCTATTTCACCAAATTTATAAGGTGCTTAATAAATCACTACAAGTTAAAAAATTTGTTGCACACTTCACGGTATATGATTACCACTTCTATTAAGTCACTCCATCCCTAAAAACTTGAAGCAATACCAATTTTAATTATTTTTTCTTGAGTGTTTAGTATATTCTTAGTATCTTTACCGATTATAATGTATAGCAAAATTTATCATTTAAAAAAAACAATATCTAAGTCTCTCAATAAATAAGAAGAGTTACAAAGCTCTTCTCTTACAATATGAGAAGATAAGAATCTGAATATGTTAAACTCTCTTTATAAAGTGTATCATTAATTACAATTCAAGCTCTATGAGTAAGCTCAAGGATATTTTTCAAATTTTAATAAAAATTACTTTGAAAACTTATGGTTTTTAATCATTATGATAGCATATAGATAAGGAGGAAGTGGTGCTATAAAATACAGCCCAAAAATCTCTATTTATAAGTCTCTATCTACTGATATATGTCGAGAATGAGTAGGGAGAGGCTAAGCATAAAAAACACACGCTTTTGTAGGATCTTGGGTCCCAAGGACGCATAGGATTGATCCTTAAAGCATAGAATCAATCCTTATAGCTCAAAGTATTTAAATTTAGACTAACATACACGTGAGGATCGATTCTACATTTTTACATAGAATCAATCCATTTAAAAAAGAAAAAAAGAAAATAATTAAATTTTGAACTATGTGTCTTGTGCGTGATTGGATTGGATCCTATTTTTTATAATCCATTATAAAAAGATTAAGATTATTATGGCATGATTCATACTCTCTTTCAATCATGAATTATCGAAATCATAGGTTAAAAATTATTTTGCTTTGATTAAAGAATAATTTTAACTTAAAAGATGAACTTGATTTATTCTTGACAAGTAAAAAACTAATGTCCTATAACTAAATCTTGTTTGTTCGACTTTTTTTTATCATATCATATTCATTACATGTGATAAACTTGTGATTGAATTTAATGCATGAATCTTAATGTAAAAATTCGTTTTTATGCGCCGTAAAATAGTAGAAACCTTTTACGTCAAATTTTCGTCAAAATTTTATATCTATCAAAATTATTCGTCAAACTAAATGTTATATCCTAGATAATATATGTCATGTATTCACTTTTTCATTTACCATACAATCACTGAATAGATTAAGTTAAAGTCATGTAAAAAATATAAGTGTGTGACTTTTCAAAATACTAGTTAAAATAAGAATCATAAACACCTGTTGTCATTTATCAAAATAGATAGGCATACATATCATGTAAGATAGTAGACATTCATTCGACAAAAATAACATTACTAACAATTTCTCCCATTTTGATAATGACAAACATGTTATGTTTTGAAAAATATGTAACTTTATAAATATTAGAGAAAACATGATATACTCAAAAACTTTTAAGAATTTTCCCTAAAATCAAGTATATCTTAAAACGTGCCAAAGCTTTGAAAAACAAGGACTTCATAAAACATTTTGTGCTCCCCTTAAGGCTTATCTTTTGGAAATTAAACAAAGCATACTTCAAAAACATTTTTCCGTATATTTCAGTAATTGCTTCAGTTTTTATATAAGCGACGACAGCGACATTGCTCGTTGTACTGATAGCTTGGATCTGAGGTTGAAGTTGCCTGCTAGTTTGGACTCCGGGAGAAAAGGAATGAAGTACTTGGGGTCCATTCCAAATGAGAATTTGTATATGATATCAAAAAAAAATCTTCTCATGATGTACTAATGTCCAACAATCTATATTGCTTGCCGGAGAATGAAAAAAGGTGTGCCATTAGGGTAGTTGTGAAATTTGGTCTTGAGGATGTGGTAGACGTTAGGGTTGGAGGTGATGCTGTTATCGAAGATGTGGAGGTGGATGCTTCTCGTGAGTGAAATGCAGAGGAGGTGGCTGTACTAGTCATAAAGATTTAAGAAGTGTGTAGTCCATGACATGTTGAGGTAGGTGTGACATGCGTGACAGTTACATCATGACTTGATCTTAGAGATGAAGGGGAGAAAGGAAAAAAAGATTATGAAGGTGAAGAAGAAGAGTATGAATGTTAGGGTTATGCGAGATATGATAGAAATTGGAGAAGAACGGTGTTGTTTCTGAACAAAGGGGATCAAGGATCATTTTGTCCCCTGTTAGAGTTGTCAGGGACCATTTTGTCCTCCGTTAAAGTTGACGGAGCAAAAGACCTAAGTGACTGACGAAATTAATTGTTAGAGACCAATAGAGTAATTAATTTTAGTTATTATATATATATATATATATATATATATATATATATATAAAGAAAATAAACATAAGCATAATAATTAATTTTTATTCTTATGTCAATTGTTATGCTAATTATTGTTTCTTGTTAATTCTTCAAAAAGAAATAAAGAAATTTTCTCCTTCTTGAATCCAAAGACATATTTTCAATTTTTGAAATTTTTCAATTGGTTGTGGAGGTTTATTATTAATGATTTTGGAGAATTACCAAAACGCTTCTTTTGTTGTTGTATCAATATCACATTTTGTAGCTTTCTGGTACTTTATTCATTATGTGCTTGAAACTTTTATTATCCTTGTACCTTTTATCTCTTTCAAGCATATGTACAAAATAAATTTAAAATTTGTTCTTTGATATCCAAATAAATTTAGATCCTTTAGGGTTAGCTTGAGCAAATTGCTCATTAAAATTCCATCTCATGTTTTGGCATTGATAATGCACATGTCTATGTTTGGTAAAACAAAAGGGTACAATATAACCTACTTTATTACAATAACGACATGTTACATGAGAGGGATATACATCTTATAAGGTCACCTATATGGTTCCCTACGTAGTTTTCTATATGTGTTAACTTTATTGTTTCTAAATGATGCATGATCACCAGGTTGTCATTTAGTCTCGTTATAGTTAACTTTAGTAGGTTGCCTTTGTGCTTGTAATTGCTAAATAGGTTATTTTAGTTTTCTTATTTTCTATAAAGGTACTAGCTTTATTAGGATCATAGTCTAAGTCTTTTCTATCCCTAGCATGCTTTTGGCTACTAAATAACTTGTCTGGATTCTTAGATGATGCACAAAACCTAGATAACTCACTCTTAAGTTTTTCTATTTCTTTAAGGTGATCAATACACACTACAAAAAAATATTTAACATTGTCGGATTTATTGGTAGAATTAAAAAATTTTTACAATAATATTATTACCGTCGAAATAAATCTAAAAGTATAAACAACGCGGATAAACATTTATAGGCAAAATTTATGAATTCAAGTATCTAACGCTAGTTAACGTTGAAAATTTTTTACAATAATAACTTTCAAAATGATCAATTTCAGTTGTGCTCACCGTAAAAAAATCCAACAAAAAAGTTGGCACTATTTTAATTTTTTCGCGCCCTAATTACTATTGGAAATTCTAATGGTAATATTATTTAATAAAATAATTAAAAAAATTTGTAAATGATACTGTCGGTTTTATCCCACAAAAAAAATTGACGGCAATTTTTTAAGAAAAATTATTTTTATTTAATATTTTTTAACTATAATTATCATAACTATATCATGCTTTTTTACTAAAATTCACAATACGATAACTAACATTCAAATTAAAAATTAATGAAAACTAAATATAGTTCATTGAAATAAAAAAAATTACAGTATAATCCTAAATAACAACAGCTAAATAGAATAAATTAATTTCGTCAATAAAATAAAGAATAATAATGTCAAACTACATAAAAGAAAACTCTAAAACATATGGGTCCCATGATCATCATTTTTATGGAGATGTTCTTCTCCATCAACAAAAGATCATCAACCCTTAATATAGAACATACAACTTCCTAAAGAATTCACTTATTTCTGTGAAAGATTTTCAAATGTTTATGAAAAGTTCTCCAAAAGCAACAGAAAACAACTTCAAAAAAACGTGTTAGTCATAACTCTTTAGCTCAACAATCTTATCCTGAGCGACATTTGCACATTTACCCAAATTAAAGGTGCAATGATGACATATCATCTTAAGCATTTTTTAGGGTATTTTTTCATTTATTTTTTTTAAGTTTTAATCAAATTTCTTATATTTTTTCATAAAAATTAATAATTAATCAAATATTAGGAGTTAGAATAGTATTTTTATATTTGCAGGAGTTTTTTGGCTAAAAAACATGCAAGAACCAAAAGACTATATGCAGTCTAAATCACTATATGAAGTGACAGCCATGAAATTGGCTTTCTTCATATGTAAACCATAGGATAGCAAGCCACTTAGATATTTCAGTATTCGCTTCATCATCCTCCAGTGAGTGTTTAATGGATCATGCACAAATTAGGAAAGCTTATGCACATTATAAGAAATTTCTAGTCTAGTTACCGTCAAGTATTGAAAACTTTCAATAATAGACCTGTACAACTTAAGATCACGAAAGATTTAACCTTCAAAAGTAGTTACTTTCATAGTGAAAGATAATAAAGTGTGACAAGCTATACATCCCACCACACTTGTTTTCTTCAAAAGTTTAGTAATGTACTTTTGTTGTGTCAAAATTAAGCTATCATCATCAACTTTTGTTACTTAAATTCTAAGAAAATAATGAAGATCTCCCATATCCTTTAAATCAAACTTGGCATTTAGTCTTGCAATCACCTCTTTGACTTGTTCCTCAGATTCTCCAGTTATTATTATGTCATCCACGTATACTAGCACATAAATTTTGATTCTATTGACACACCTAATGAAAACTGAGATATCAAATTTTGTGGATATGAACCCAATTTCCGCCAAATCAGTAGCTAACTTGTAATACCATTCTTTTAGAGCTTGTTTTAGTCCATAGGGAGCTTTGTTGAGTTTTCATACTAAAGAGGGGCCACCAATTTCATACCCTTGAGGCTATCTCATATATATCTCCTCTGCCAAGTCTCCATCAGAAATGCATATTGATATTTAATTGTCAAATAGGCCATGGATGTGAGAGAGCAATTGACAGCAGCAACCTGATTGATGTAGACTTCACAACTAGACTATAGGTTTCAGTGAAATAAAAACATGGCCTCTAAGCTACTAACCTTGCCTTATACTTTTGAAGGGATCCATCTGAGTTGTATTTGATCCTAAACACCATCTGTTTCTTATGACTTCTCTTTTTGGTGGAAGTGTCACTAACTCCCAATTTTTGTTATTAATTAGGGCATCATGCTCGACATCCATTACTGATTTTCACTTAGTGGACTGGAGAGCTTATTGTACACTTCTTAGTTCTAAACTTGCTTGAAAGACCCTTGGCTTGAATATGCTAGTTTTATTTTTGGTAATCATGGGATTGCTAAAGCTACTACTGCTTTTTTATTCATGTTTCTCTGTGTGCTAGAGGTGGTGGTTTGTACATTGGTTACTGATTGAAACTCCAACTAATTATTGTGGCTACTGAATGATGGTGCTTTTATCTCTTGATGAGGCTATTGCCTTGGTACACTAGTACTTAGAGAAATTCTTGGAATTTTAGAAATTGTTGGCACTGAAGTAGATGAACTCTCTTTGCTGAAATCTTGCTTTTTTGCCTTCTTGAATGAAAATTGATCTTCATGAAACACCACATTTGGAGTTGTAACACCCTAATTACCCTAAATCTTACCTCGCATCGTAAAGCAAATGTTAATCAGAGGTTACGATAGTTCTAAAGCTTATACATATAATATATAGAAAGAATTAATATAGTCTAAAAGCCCGATAAAGGAAATAGCTCAAAAACAGGATTTGAAAAACGCAAAACGTACTAATAGAGCTACTAACTTAAGCACCTGATATAGATATAATATAACAAAAGATAAGAGTATAATAGCATAATAATCTAGCTAGACTCGCGGAGTTTAAGCCGGCTAGCTAGCTATATACAGACCATACAGAAATCTGAAGTTAAAAATAACTTATACAAGTTTTTCTCTCAAAATAAGCCTCTAGGTGAAAGATAAAATACAAAAGTTGAGAGATGAATACAAAATAAACAAAAAGACTCCAAAAATATATCCAGGTTTCTCTGCTTCTGTTACCATCAAAGAAACTTACCGAGGTGGGTTGCAACCTGTATCTGAAAAATAACAGCAGAATATGGTATAAGAATCAGAGGTTCTCAGTATGGTAATAGTGCCCAGTGATGTAAGATATAAGACCCCAGGATGCCAAAGGCAATCCTAGACTTCATATCCATCACGAAATTTATCTTATAGCATAACTAAACAGAAAAGCATAATATAAAACCTTAACATAAATAAAAGAGGTAGTCTATCTTAAGGAATTTTCTAATCTAACAGTTCTCCGCTGTCCCACAGCCTTCACCAACCTATCCTCCATGCGATCCCATCACTACCACCTTCCGAGGCTCCTCAATCCCAGTAGAAAACACAGATAATATCAATGCAAGTAAAACACAAGTATAGGCATATAAGGCAAGTAATTCAAGTAGACAATTAGACATGTTATATAAATAGGCAAGCAATTACAAGTCGGCAAAACAAATAAACAGATAGAAGATGCATATGATGAATGCTTGTCCTATTGGCTGTGATATCACATTGTCGATTTAATTGCCAACCCGACACATCTCCATGGAGATGTCGCCCTTCGAAATCATAATTGGGAACCTCCGTGATATGGTGCTCGGATCACCGTCCAGGATTTTGTGCCTGCACACTCTAGTGATCCGAAGGGATGCGAGCGGGATACTCTTGCCACAGACTTCACATATCAACATAAGCGGGATTAACCATCGTCGCTACCTCGACAGGCGGGATTAACCGCCATCCCTACCAGGCGCATAGCGTCTCAACAATCTCAATATAAACAGTAATTCAGTGGTTTTCAGAAAACATTTTCAGTATATCATGGATCCATCATTTCATCCTGAGTCCTCGACTCATTTCAACCACTTTCAATTCAACATTTTCATTTTGAACTCATCAGTTCGTTAATTTCTCAATTCAGGTATCTTTCTCCCTTCTCATTTCACCAGACCCATCCTCAGTACACCAGAATCCTAAACCTCTGTTTTTTAACTTTTTAAAATAATGCCAAATCAAATCTCCTAAGACCTTTCTCACATTTTAATGCCCAATATTAAGCCCAAGAGTCTTAATTAGGTGTCACAGAAGTATACAACCTTGTTGGGAAAGGGAAATAGTTTAAAAACAAAGTTTAAGTTGTAAAACAGGGCATGTACGTACGTATAGGGGTGTGCGTGCACACGCCCAAAGAGATTTTTAAAACGTGTGCGTACGCATTGAGTTGTCCGTAAACACAGGTACCAAATTTGGCAATTATGTTTGCTCGCACAAGGCGTGCTAGCGCCCTCAACAGAATGCCCTTCCCAACGTGTGCGTGCGCATAGGTTGTAAAACTCCATTAGCTATGTGCGCGCACAGGGCATGCTGGCGCTCATACCAATAGCCATGTCCCCGTGTGTGCGTACGCATGGGGCTGTATGTGAGCACATATTTAAAAAATGCACGGGTATGTGTGCGCACAAGGGTGTGCATGCGCACATACCGGAAATCACAAAATTCTGCAACATTGCAGATTTTCAGATTTTGACACCCAACTTTCCACAATCATATCTTTTTCTACCAAATTTGGATTTCTACAAAATTTAAACCATTTTAAAGCTTGTTAAATTTCCTTTCATTTGATATAAAATACATTGAATTTCAAGCATGGTAGTTCAAGATACGATTCATGGAAGTTCACTAAAATTTCCATTTTACTAAAAGTTCACAAATTATCAATTTCCCAATTCTCACAACTCAAACCAACCAAAACCACATTAACTCCATCCCACATTAAATCTTACCATTTTCCATACCTCAATTCACCCCTCCACCTTATGAGATCATCAATTCTCATTATCAAATACATGGTAATACACTCATATTTCCACAAACACATTAATCAAATATCATTTCACCCTTACCAATCATTATTATAATCAATTTCAATCTCAATCTCCAATACCATGTTATCAATATCAACATTCAATTTATCAACATTCCAAATCATCAAATCATCATACATTATCATACAACACTCCCATCAACATAGCCAAAGCTCATCAATTCATCATTCATCATTCATCATATCTCAACAAACCTAACAACCAATTTAATTCAAACCTATCCTATAGGCCACTAGTCTAAGTGTCCATGAATATTATATATTATATAGAAGAAACCGAAACCATACCTTAGTCGATTCTCAATATATGCCAAAACTCAAATTGAGTGTAAAATAAGCTTTCCACCACAAGCAAGCCACCAATTCAACTCCAACAAGTACCAACAAGCTTCAATATTCAAGCTAATACCACACATTTTATATAAATCAAAACCTAATACTCACAATTAATCATTTTACTAGGGTTCTGGAGAATCTTACCTCATCCACTGAAATTTTGGGCTAGAACCCAACATTCCCTCACTAAGGAGTAGCACCTAAACAACCAAAACACAAGGTTTTCTCAAAATCATCACTCATCAAACTCGAATTTCTTAGGGAAGCAGGAAGGAAGGAAAATTTCGAGAAACTTACCACAAAATTTAGATAGAAGTGACGAGCTGGGCGAGAGCTTTGCGTAGCCGCTGACGGCACGCGAATCGGAGTACCGTAGCTCGAGATATCGCGGATTGAAGTGAGAAGTGAATAGTGTTTTTCCTTCTTTCTCTCTTCTCATGCAGCTGGTGTGTTTGTGTTTGAGTGGGTTAATGGCTGAATGGGTCCACTTAAAAGACTTATATATGTTGGGCTTGGGCGCAACTTGGACCCGATCCAACCCGTTAGCGTTTTTAGCCCGTTTGGCCCAATTTTGGACCAAACTTTTAAAATTAACGTCCGATTTTGTATTTCTAATATTTTTTTAAGGTTTTTGACTATTTTAAATTTTTCTCGCACAGTACAGGACAGACTTAAACCGGTTCGACCGATTCGGCTGTCGATTCGTAGTTTTTCTTGGTTTTTTGCAAAAAATACATTTTCTGGCTCAGAAAAATCCACTGAGTCCAAAAATTATATTTAAATCCTCAAATTCTCATTCTAAATTTTCAGATACTCTTTTGGGTAATTAATTTATTATTATTTAAAATTAATTAATCGGTTAATTATTCGCGATTCTTACAGGAGTAATAATCACTTTTCCTTCTTGTGTAAGATATTTGTAATCCTTGTTGTTGTAGCATACCCAATGATAGTGCAAGATAAGGATCTGAAGTCTAATTTATATTTGTTGTAAGGCCTTTGATGTCAAAAACACAGGCATCCAAAGACTCTAAAATTTTTATACGGTGGCTTCTTTTTAAACATTTCTTCATTTGGAGACAAATCATTTAGGACTGCTGTTGGTAAAATATTGATTAGTTTAGTTGTTGTGGTGAAGGTTTCTCCCTAGAATTTGATGGGAATTGATGCCCTTGCTAGCGAAGTAAGTCCCATTTCTACTATATGTCGATGTTTCCTTTCAGCTGATCCATTTTGTTAATGTACATGAAGACAAGAGAACCTATGTCTAACTCCTTTTTCCTGCAATTATTTTGACAAACTAATATACTCAGTAGCATTTGTCATTTTGTAGCATCTTCAATTAAGTGTTTAATTGCAACTCAACCATTTATTAGAAGTGATTAAAAACTAATTTTAACTTAGATCTAGACTTTATAAGATACAGCCAGGTAAACTTGGGAAAGGCATTAATGAAATTCATAAAGTACTAATTTCTATTATTGTCAAATATGGGTGTTGGATCCCAAATGTCTAAGTAAACAAGCTCTAAGGGACTTGTGTACACTGTTACAAAAGAAGGGAATAGCAATTGGTGTGACTTCCAATGCAACATGCAGTACAATTTATTTTATTTGCTGAACAATAGATATTACAACTATTTAAAATTTTTGATACTACATTCTGATTTGGATGGCCTAATCTTGCATGCCAAATCAAGAATTTATTTTTCTCATCTAGAGAAGAAATATAAATTCATGGTGGTGTTTCAACTTTTGTGAGGTTTGCAAATTTATAGAAGCCTTTATTAACACTTCTTGAAGTATAGTTTTCTTGTTCTCCTCTGTCTTTATGTAGCACCTGTCCGCATGAAATTCAAAGAAAACTCGATTGTCACAACAGAACTGATATACACTTGTCAAGTTCTTTATGACACATGCAAAAATTTATTTAATAATAATGGTAATCTAGAGCTAAAATTAGTTTTAACACAATTTACCAACAAGATTGATTTGCGAACCTATTCCATTGCCAATCACAACTTGTTCATTTCCACAACACTCCTCCCTTTCAGTCAAATTCTTCTCATCATGTGTCATGTGATGTATAGCTCCAAAGTCAGGATGGCAATTTGGATCTTGCACTCTTGAATAAGTTGCCAGAACATTGCTGAAGTTGGCATTCAGTTGAACCATTTGAATGCTTGATTACTGTTGTTGTATTCGCCTCCTCCATAACCCTCTTCATATTGATCTTCACTATATTTGTACCAACATATTTTAGCAGTGTTTCCTATCTTATAATAGACCTGACATTGAGGTCTCTCATCCATGTAGTTTCTTGAATTGCTCATTCTGCCTTTATCGCTAAATTGTCCTCTTCCACTATTATTGTAATATGCACTAGTAGTTTGTTCTTACATAGATCTTCCTCCATTGAATGCACCTCTACCTCCTCTAAATGGCCTGCCATCTCTTTCTTTAAAACTGCTTCTAAAGCTTCCTCTTGCTTGTTGACTCAGGTCAAACTGTTGATTTTAAGTCTGACTAAACTGCTGATTCTGACTAAAATAATTGCATTGAGCTACATTTGCTATATTACCTTGAATGAAGGAATCTGGTATTCTAAACCTGGTTGTCATGCTTTCATGTGCTAACAACAATGCTTCTAATTCTCCAACTATTATACTTTGAGATATAGCTAACACTGAGGTAAACAATGAGCTATATTGTTCAGTTAACCCGTGCAAAATTGCATTAACGTGATCACTTTGTTTTGGCAATTTTCCTGCAGAGGCTAGTGGATCAATTGGGCTTTTAATTGATAGAACATACTCAGTTACAGAGCATCTATTTGAACAATGCTCAATCTCTTTTTCAATTGCATCACCTTTGCTTTAATCTGAGAAGAAAAATAATCTTCTAGCCTTTTCCAAACCTGATACGTGTATGTGTAACCAACCATTCTAGTTGTAAATAGTGTGCTCATCGAAGCTAACAACCACAATTTTAGAAGAGCATCTTGCCTTTTCCACTACTGGTATTTTGGATTTATCGCCACATCTATTGCATTTTATGCATGAGCATCTTAAGTACTTTTCTTTGGTATTTCTTAGAGAGAATTGATGACTTTTGCTTGATAATTATGTTCTTTTATATATTATTCAATTGGTACTTTGAGTGCTTTGATTTTTTGATAAATGTAGGTGGATAATAGCAAAAGAAAAGCAAAACATGAGCAAAGAGGGACAACAAGAAAAGCACCCTCTAGGAGAAAGAGAAAGGGGCGTGCCCCACGCCAAAGGGAGCGCATCCCAGGATTGATGATTGGGGGTGGCGTGCAACACGCCAAGGCAAAGGCGTGCCACACGGCTTCGACTAGCTCCCCAAGACTAATATTGAAGGTGGCGTGCAACACACCAGCAAGAGGGCATGCCACACGCCCGAAGAAGAAGCAATCCAAGACCAAATCAAAAGCTAGCATGCCACACGCCACTGCAAGGGTGTTGCACACAGGGCCAACTTTTCAGAGACTCAAATTCAAGGAACTTTAAAACATAAAAAGGCGTGCAACACACCAAGGTTGGGCGTGCCACACGTCCAAGGAAGGCATCCCTAGATGAAGGTTCATGGTGGCGTGCAACATGCCAAGAGGAGAGCGTGTCACACGCCAGGGTAAACACTTCAAGCATTGAGCATTTTGTGGCGTGTCACACGCCAATCAACAAGGGCGTGCCGTTTCTACATGCCCAAAGCCCAAAAGCCCACAAGCAAACTAATTATCACTCCAAGCCCACACTGCTTGCTGAAAGAATTGTATCACTAAGCTTTGGATCTGAATCACAAGGAAAGTTGAAGGTTAATTGCGAAAGATATGATTTGATTTTGTTAGATTTTAATTTGAATTTGATTTTTAGGTTTTGTTTTAGGAGTTAGTATAAAAGGTTCTTAAAACTTTGACAGAGGACCTTTTTGCCAGTTTTTCATACATTGATTTTGATTTTGAAGCTTAGCATGAGTCATTAATCTCCTTAGTTAAGGTTAGGAGCTCTGTTGATTCTAATGGACTAATGTTATAACTCTTCTATTTTTGATTAATGCATTGATGTTTTCTCAAGAAAGAGTTTTCATTCTTCATCAATAGGATTTAAATATATTGGAAAATAGTTCTAATCTAAATTGAATTCTAATTGTCATCCTCAAAAACTTGGTTTTTGGAATTAAGCTTGAAAACTCTTTCTCACAATTCTTTAAGTTATGAAACTAGACTTGATAAGTGACATCGAATCAACTAGAGTTAATTCTTGAGAATTGTGCAATTTTTAAATTAGCGAGCGTATTTCACCTCTTTTCATAATCAATTAATCAAGAAATTGGTAGTTTATTAAATTAAGAGAAATTGAATTACCAAGGATTGGGATTTGATTACTTAAGATTTATCATAGATACATCTTGCATGATTAAAGTAGAGAGTGAAAAGTATTCTTCCTAAAGTTCAACATCTCTGAAACCTTAACACTTTTAATCATATTACTTTCTTAAGCATTTACTGCTTGCTTTTATTTAATTCACTATTTTATGCTAAAGATCTTTAAAACCCTAAATTTTGATTGCCTAACTAGATTAATCAATTGATCATTGCTTGCTTAATCCGTTAATTCTCATGAGAACGATAACCGTCTCCCGTGGTATTACTTGATACGACTCAGTACACTTGCAAATAGTAGTTTGCGAAAATGTGCATCACATTTTCTGAAACTGTGTACTGTTCAAGTATTCCTTCTCCTGTAACATGATTTATCATGTCATTTCCTTCTATTATTGAAATTGCTTGATCTTTCCACTGAAGATAGTTGTTTTCATCTTGCTTCATTGAAATCAGTGTCGCAACAAATTCTTGTGCCATATCGTGATTGTACTTCAGTTAACTTCAGATATTTGTGTTTTGACTTGCGATTTTATGAAAGATGTAACACCATAAACTCTGATACCATGAAATGTATCATTCTTAGATGAAGAAAAGGGATAGGAAAACAAGAAAGATGAGAAGCAAGGTTCTACTAAGAGAGAGAGAGAGAGAGAGAGAGAGAGAGAGAGAGAGAGAGAGAGAGAGAGAGAGAGAGAGAGAGAGAGAGAGAGAGAGAGAGAGAGAGAGAGAGAGAGAGAGAGAGAGAGAGAGAGAGAGAGAGAGAGAGAGAGAGAGAGAGAGAGCATTGAACTAATTTGGTAATGAATGAAAAGTTAGTTACAGAATTAATTTAAACTGCTATTTATAGCAAAACAGAAAATTAAACTACCAGAAGCTTCCAGAACTGATAGGTAGTTATAACGAACTCATGAGACTGAAAATTTTAGTCACCTGAGTGCTAAATATTCAAATCTTATATACTATAACTCCTATTATAACTATTGGTATAAAATGGATGTTGAAATATAAAATACATATTGAAAATGAGTTAAACAATATATGTATATATACACAATTATATAATAATTAATTTAGTGGATGCTTTTTAATATGCATATAGCACTTTTGAAATTATATTCTTAATATTTTCAATTTTTTTTTTTGCAAAAATATAAACGAAAATTAAAATCAAAACAGAAACCAGCAACACTCGAAATGTTCAAATATGGAGATTAAACACAATCAAAAGCAAAAAATTCTTAAACCAATTTGAGCTAAAAGGTTGATAAATTTAAAATGCGTTCCTATGTTTCTAACATTGTGGTAGTCTAATAGTACTCTAATAGTACCTCGAATAACTAGATACTATAATTTAAAGTAGATGTATGATTTTAACTTCTAAAATGGTGACTATAGAAAAATAAACAAATTTAAGAAAAGGTGAAAAATTTTTTCTCCTCTAGTGAGATATCTAAATGATAATCCCATCTCATTTATTTATAAAATATATATTTCAGTCTATTTGACAAAAATACCTTTCAACAACGTGTGTGGTGATAGTAATAATTATTTGATTGATTCAAATAATAATAATAATATTTATTAGCATTGTAATAAATTTTATTTATCTTTAATATTTTATCATATAATATAAAAGACATTAACTTGTTAAAAAATTAATTTAAGTTTTTATATATTTTATGATTATTAATGAAATAAAATTTATTTACTATAAATTATAATAAAATATTTTGTATTATGTCAGATTCTGTTTTCCAATGCTAAATTCATCATAAACATTTGGCACGAATCTCATTTAAATGGGCAAACTATTATTGTATTCGAACGTAAGGAACGTGAATGAAATGTACTATTTTACTAAAAGGAGTTTTTTTATTGTCTGAAAAAATCGATAAAAAATTCGATGGAAATTCAAACCTAATGCGAAACCATCTTCCTCCCACCCTCTTCCACTCCTGAAAACAACATCCACCCCCCATCCTCTCTCAATGCCAGCCACCCTTCTCTTTCAGTTGCTTTTCCAACCACCTAAGTGTCGCTCCAACACTGCCGCTCTAAAACGTTGTCGCCCCTCCAGCCACACCTTACGCACGAGATGCAACCCTGCCCTTTAGGACCTCTTTCACCGTACCATTTTACTGTTGTCCAAAAAGGGATGTCACCTTCCCCACCTCCACTCATCCACTTCTATCAAATAAGGGTAACAATGGATAGGGTAGAATAGGGTTTAAACCCAATCCTAATCTTATTTGTAGGTTGAATTTATTACTAAAATTTAACTCTATTCTGTTCTCAAGTTGAAAACAATCCAACCCTAACCCTACACGCGAGTATCTAGTCTTACTCGTAGATTTTAATAAATATGCAATATTATTATATAATTTAATGTGCATGTAAATTAAAAATTCAATATAAACAACACAATCACTCCACAAACAACACAATCATTCCATAACACAACATAACTATCAATGTTTAATTTTATATAAAAGTATTTGCTTAAATTAATAACCCAAACAAAAATAAAATGTTGTGATATAATGTTATATCACTAAAATAAAATTAGTTTTTATATAAACAAAAATGTTAAATTATCAATTGAAGATCTTGGCTCAATGGTAATAATCTTTTACACTAAGATTTTTGGTTCAACATCTACTTATAACATTTTTATAATATATACATATATAAGGTGTAGATTAGTCGAATAGGATTAAGATTCAACCCACATCCTACTCGACTCAAATTCGCAAGTAGGTACATGCTGCCACTGATTTTGTTTATTCAAACCTTAAGTCTCAATTTGCTAAATTTGATTTATATATATAATTTGAGTAATTTTTTATTTTTGAATTTAGTTTTATAAATTTGTGTTTTTATAGTCTTTAGGTTTTCTGTTTAGATTAGTTAATTTTTAGAAAACTGGATGAATTGATCTAGGTTAATTAGGTTTATTTAGGTGAATTAGAATAATTAGGTTAGTGAGGTTAATTTAGATTAATTAATTAGGATAGATTAGTTTCGAAATTAGGTTAATTAAATTAATTTAATAAAGTGGGGAAGTTATATATTTATTCAAAATAGATTAGATCATTTTTATTTTAAAATTTGTCTCTTTGATGACCACAACTAATGCTTCAACCTTGAAGCGTTTTTTAGATTGAGCATTCCTTTAATGTGGCCACATTTCTTTAATTTTTATTTTATTAGGATTGTGTTGTTTTTATTTTTTTAGCTCGATTGGAGTTTATTTCGTGGACTGTTTGTACAATTATCTTATATATTTGTAATTTGGAGTTGAGACTAGATTTAATTTTTTTAACCTTTATGTTGGTCTTAATTTTCTTAGTATTGATTTGTAGAACGAAAGTCGAAGAAAGATGTCGAGTGACCCTTCTAGACTTTTTATTTGCATAAAATTGTAGAATAATAAAAGGATGTGCAATAAAATTATTAGAATTAAATATTTACTTATTTGAAATTGTTATTGTAATTATTTATTTTGTGAAAATTAATAATGTTGTTTGGTGAAAGCATTTGCTTTAAAAAAATTTGTCGAAATTTTTTCAAAAAGTTTTAAATGTCACTGAATTTATGTTGTTATTGAAATTATTTAATTTGGGAAGAAGCGATAATATTATTTGGTGATGGCCTGTAATTTAAAGAAAAAATTCTGTCAAAATTTTAAAAAAAATTTAAATTTTTGATGTCCCTGATGCTTATATTGTTATTGAAATTATTTAATTTGAAAAGAAATGAGGATATAATCTGGTGAAGGCCTCTAATTTAAGAAAAAATTCTACTAAAATTTTATAAAAAAATTTAATTTTTGATTTTGTTAATACTTAAGTTGTTTAAAATTTGTGGTACGATGATTCTAAGATATTATTTGTAGATGTACCATAAAGATAACGACCAGGGAGAATAAACTTGAGTATTGTTTTTGTTTACTTTGGTAGGTAGATGCTTCTAATTAATAATTATATTAGTTATTTCTTATTTCAATGAGGTAAAGATGGCATGAATAGGTGGTTCCCGGGGTAGTGGTTGAAGTCGTCGTACCTACATCTACCTCGATCACCCCTAGCACATCATCTGTACTTGCTTCACAAGAGGCAAACGTTTCCAAAGATCCCTAACCCACTCTATGTGGGTCCAGCTCTATCGACACTAGATTAGCCTCTTGCACCTCCTATACCAACTCTACATGCATCCGCAGAGGGTACCAGACGTACGATCGAGCTAGACGATCTCAACGAATAAGTATTATTATATTTAGTCTTCAATGAAAAATTATATAAATTCATATTATTGTCATTCGAATGTGTTTACTAATTTTGTCATATTTATATACACACGCACATATAATTTTCTGCCTTCTAATATTAGTGCCACTCAAGCAACAATGGAGGACATTGAGCTAATATATAACACAGCATATCCCAGATATGGGAAGATTCCCCATGAGCTTAGATACTAATCACTAATGATTCGATAAGGGAAAGAAACAATTACATTATATGATCGCTTTCAATTTGGATTATTAAATAAATAAATATCCGCTTTGAAGTCATTATTAATGTTTTTTGTTTTCTTGTGTTAAAGGACTTCAAGTGGGCAGTGGCACACTATGCATACTGAAGATAATCGACTATCGCATTGATTGACGGTTTTAGCAGTACACAACAAGAAGGAAGAGGCACTACTACAAAAAAACACTTCAAGTATCATTAGATTTATCGGGGAATTTATCAAATAAATTTACTGATAATTGGTGTATAATCAGAATGTATTTGACAGTATAAACGACGTTGAAAAATGTTTATTGGTAGATTATTTCGTGCGACGTTAATTATCGACAGATTTTGCGTCGAATTTTGTAATTAATACGATGAAAATAAGGAATTGGTTACTGTTGAATTTTTCCTATGTAACTTTAGTGTCATATTATATTTTGTGGCATTCATTTACTATCAGATTATTCCACCGATAATTTCGACAGTATATAATTTTTTTTGCACAATTACTAGTCAAATTAAAATTTTTATTTACAAAATTAGGACACAAATTCTAAATACCAAAAATCAACTAATGATTCTATTAAATATTAAGGGTCTGAATATAATAAAAAGTTAAAGAAGTAAAATACTTGAGGCGGCGGACTAGGTGCTGATATCGGTGTCTTACCAGCAACGCCGCTACTGGTATCAGCTGCACCGCTACCTTCATTGCACATCTGCGCATTGTACACCGCCATCTGGTCTCACAAACGCTCTAGCCGCTCCAACTTTTCCGTTAGCTCCGACCTAATGGAAATGGTGTCTCCCACGCGTGCAATAAGCTCGTTGTACCTATGCTCAGACTGCTGAGCTCGTTAGTGTAGCTCCTGTGTCGGCTTCTACACCTCCTCCGTCAAATCGATAACTTCCTTGGGACCGGCAGAGTTGGTGGCAGAGGCAGAGACAGATGAAGCTGCTAATGTGGAGGTGCGGAAGCTGCTAGCGAAGAACGACCTCAACCCGTAGATGCGATTCTTGTAGGGTTCAGAGGCAGTCTCTGATGACTGCGCATCATGTTATGTTTTTCTATGCTTTTTCATATAAAAAATTAGTTTATAATGCCCAATTATTGAATATTTGTTGTGCTTAAGTTGTATATTGGTTTGATCTTTTGATTTGATGAATTTTGTAGAAAATAGTGGAAAAAAAAACAATAAAAACACTAATAGAGGAAGCACACTCCCAAGGTGGCAAAATAGTTGGAAACAAATGCAAAGAGAAGCAAAGAGGATTTGCAACCCTAATCTCTTCACACTCTAACAAGAATAACTCAAGTTACAAAGCTCCAAATGAGGTGATATCAGTGCCATTGGAAAGTAGACGTCCAGAGTTTTCCAACCATATATAACACTCTATAGTGACACTGGATTTGAGGGTACAAATTGCTATTCATTTAGCTTTACAATTTCAGCGTAAAATAAATCCCGCACTTTGCCAGACTGACCTCTTCACCTTCAAAAGATCATAACTTGGGCTAGAGAGGTCCAATTGACATACTTCCAGTGGCTTTAGAAAGATGAGATTCACAGCTTTCCAATGATACATAGTGGGCATTCATTTTAGGGACAGAGCAGATCAATCTTTCAACGTGTAAGATTGCCAAAGCCCAAATTACCACCAAAGTGCCACCTCAATAACACTCCACATTGGGCCACTTTCTAATACTCAAATTTCTTCATTTATTCTTCAATGTTTCAAGCCTCCATGAAGAGAATTAAAATTTCACAAGTCCAAGTCAAGCCACAATTAACAATCAATCAAGGCCACAAGAATCATCTAGAAGTAATTAGAAAATTTGCATTTGATTGTAATTTCATTTGAATTTGTAATTTAGGTAGCTTATAAATAGGACCTTAGATTCATCATTTTACATACACCATGGAGGGGTGGAGGTGACTTCACTCCCCTTTCACTCTCATTCTCTTCTCTTCTTCTATTTCTTTCATATACACTTTTGTAAATATTTAGTTATGAGTTTCTAATTTCCAACATTGGAAAAGAGAGCTCTATTGCTATTTGATGAATTAATTTGTTTTTATTCTTCTTCTTCTCTTCATCTCTTTTTGATTTACTTGAAAGATTTTCGTTTTTCATGCTAGCATTCAATTATCTTGGAAAAGAGATTGAATGCAATTTGGGTTTCATGGGAACCTTGGAAGAAGAAACATGAAATCATGCTTGAAAATCCTTCTCACACTTGAGTAGATTTGGATATGGATGGGATATTGTGACATTTAATCTATCTATTCTTTGGGTCTAGGAAAGTGTGTGGTATAATTAGGGACCATTCTTCATCTCTTCTCATGAGCAATTAGACCAAGGAATTGGCTATTGATCAAGATTAGAGAGATTGAGTTACTAAGAAATTGGGACTCAATCACTCATGACTGCTAAGAGGTCAATGAGTTGCATGATTAAAAAGGAGATGAAAACTATTGATCCTAAGAATGCAATATCTCTTAATTCCAATGTTAATTTCATTCTTAATCCTTGTTATTTACTTTTTGTCTTTAATTCTTGTCATTTACTTATGCACATTTATGGCTTTATTTACTTTTGCACATTTGTGCCTTCCAAGTGTTTGTAGAAATGCTTCACTTGGTTTTACTTTCTAGTCATTTACTTTCTTGCACTTTACTTTCTTGTACTTTCCATTCTTTGCAATTTACATTCTTGTACTTTAATTTTTAGCACTTTAATTTCTTATCATTTACTTTCCTTGCACTTTATTACTTTCATTTAATTTCATATTATTTACATTTCTTGTTTGCTTATCACTCAAAATTGAATCGTCTAACTAGAATAATTAATCAACTATTGCTTGTTTAATCCGTTAATCCTCGTGGGATCGACCTCACTCTTGTGAGTTTTATTACTTGATACGACTCGGTGCACTTGCCGATAGTTATTAATAAAAGAAGTAATTTTTTTCATTACCAGTCACGCGTTAAACCTTATTAGGATCAACGACTAAGGCATCAGAGCCAGAGTCGTCCCCACAAGGCTGAGATTGCTAGGTTGCAACTTCCAATCTCTGCGTGTAGTCCTCCAGTGTAACACACGTTGTGATTAGAATGACAGTTAATTGACTTTAAACCGAATAGATTTCAAATTTAGAATTAATTGAAACTTACATAATGAGCCCCAGACCACTCATCAGCAAATCTCTCCTTGTTGGCCTTCAACGTATGGGTATACTTGAAGATCTCTGCCAATGTCATCTCACGCTCTGGCGACTTAGACTACAGATATTGAAATCAATTAATAAAATAAATCAAGCAATAATTAATTTAAGTAATAATTAACAAAGATTAGCAAACTACATACTAGCTTGCTCTTCATCTTTATGAAAGCCGCCGACCCACCGGTATACTTCGACGACCTCGGAGAAGCCCCGTTAGTTCTGTTCATCAGACAGCGATGGTTGAACCCTGTATCAGTACTAAAATGGACGTCCATACCTTTTTAATATCTGGACGGAGCTAAATTGTGAGGTGGTCGCCCCCTCATGAACGTCCTGCATCATATGCTAAAATCGCCTAGCTATCCGGTGGTCGTAAATCTTCCTGATCAAGATATCATGTTCCCTATTGCATATAAATTTCTCCTGCACAAAGTAATCCAACAACATTAGTTAGTCGAAATAGGATACAGTTAAAATACAATTAGTTCAACAACATTGAGTTCTTACCGCCTACTTCTGAAACTATCGTTATCTGCTTTTAGCAGGGATCTTCGTGTAGCTCGGCCATGGGTTGTCGTACATAGACTTAATCACATTGGAGATCTCCTGTGTACATGCATTATTGTTTGGTACAAACCTATCAATGAAAAACTTAATATTAGTAAAGACACATAAAAACATATAAAACTTAACAAATTCAAAATAGATTATGAATAAAAGACATTAAAATAGTACTCATAGCTGCATGCTATCAGGTCAAATCCTCATCCATATGATGGGCAGTGGTGGAAGGGCATCTGGCTGAGACGCATTAGAGGAATCACCCACTGCGATATCTGTTGTTGGAGTTTGATGAGCGGATAATTTATACGCTTTTTGGCATTGTTTTTAGTATGTTTTAGTTAGTTTTTATTATATTTTTATTAGTTTTTAGTTAAAATTCACTTTTTTGGACTTTACTATGAGTTTGTGTGTTTTTCTGTGATTTCAGGTATTTTCTGGCTGAAATTGAGGGACTTGAGCAAAAATCTGATTCAGAGGCTGAAAAGGACTGTAGATGCTGTTGGATTCTGACCTCTCTGCACTCGAAGTGGATTTTCTGGAGCTACAGAAGCCCAATTGGTGCACTCTCAACTGCGTTGGAAAGTAGACATCTTGGGCTTTCCAGCAATGTATAATAGTTCATACTTTTCCCGAGATTTGATGGCCCAAACAGGCGTTCCACGTCAGCTCAAGAATTCTGGCGTAAAATGCCGGAACTGGCACAAGAATGGGAGTTAAACGCCCAAACTGGCACAAAAGCTGGTGTTTAACTCCAAGAAGAGTCTCTACACGAAAATACTTCAATGCTCAGCCCAAGCACACACCAAGTGGGCCCGGAAGTAGATTTTTATGTCATTAACTCATCTCTGTAAACCCTAACTACTAGTTCTCTACAAATAGGACCTTTTGCTATTGTATTATAAGTCTTTTGATCACTTGAATCTTTTGATCATGTTTTTATGATTGAACCCTCTTTGGGAGGCTGGTCATTCGGCCATGCCTAGACCTTGTTCTTATGTATTTTCAACGGTGGAGTTTCTACACACCATAGATTAAGGTGTGGAGCTCTGCTGTACCTCGAGTATTAATGCAATTATTATTGTTCTTCTATTCAATTCAGCTTATTCTTGTTCCAAGATATTCATTCGCACTCAAGAACTTGAGGAATGTGATGATTATGTGACGCTCATCATCATTCTTACTTATGAATGCGTGCCTGACAACCACTTCCGTTCTACAAGCAAACAAGGCTTGAATGTTTATCTCTTAGATCCCTTAATCGGAATCTTCGTGGTATAAGCTAGAATTGATGGCGGCATTCAAGAGAATCCGAAAGGTCTAAACCTTGTCTGTGGTATTCTGAGTAGGATTCAAGGATTGAATGACTGTGACGAGTTTCAAACTCGCGATTGTGGGGCGTTAGTGACAGACGCAAAAGAATCACTGGATTCTATTCTGAAATGATCGAGAACCGACAGCTGAATAGCCGTGTTGTGACAGAGTGCGTTGAAAATTTTCACTGAGAGGATGGGAGGTAGCCATTGACAATGGTGAAACCCTACATACAGCTTGCCATGGAAAGGAGTAAGAAGGATTGGATGAAGACAGTAGGAAAGCAGAGAGACAGAAGGGACAAAGCACCTCCATATGCTTATCTGAAATTCTCACCAATGAATTGCATAAGTATCTCTATCTTTACTTTATGTTTTATGTTATCCTCCATAACCATTTGAGTCTGCCTGACTGAGATTTACAAGATGACCATAGCTTGCTTCATACCAACAATCTCCGTGGGATCGACCCTTACTCGCGTAAGGTTTATTACTTGGACGACCCAGTGCACTTGCTGGTTAGTTGTGCGAAGTTGTGATAAAGAGTTGAGATTGCAATTGTGCGTACCATGTTGATGGCGCCATTGATGATCACAATTTCGTGCACCAGAGTTAGAGTGGGCGTACTAGAAAGAGGCACGTAGTTTGATTTTGGGACGATGATAAATTGTTGGTCTGGTAGACCCACCTGTGACGTCATAGGGATCGACAGAGTAGTCGGAGTAGAGGGCGATGACTGAGAAATTCCTGGGGTACCAGTGGAAACCCTTCCTCTACTACGATCACGAGACCGATTCATGACATTTCTGCTACTTATCGTCATGTCTGCAAAGAGAATACCAATTAGCACTAATAAGCATATATACAACACAAATCCTTCAACGTTTATATTATTTCAAAAAAATTTTGACATAACCTCCCTTAAAATTGGACATATATCCACCTTTACGGTTTCCACAAATCCAACTAACTTCAATCTACAACATTAGTCATGCAAAACTCAATTAAATTCACAATATTTCTAACAGAATATATTAACTTGTTTATACTATTGTGTATATATTTATAAAGGCATCATATATATTGATATTTAAATCTCAAAGAATGTTATTACATGTAACGTTAATCATTATACATTTATTTGAATATAGAGAATTAAGTTAAATTTTACCAAAATTTAAAAAATGAGTGTTAATGGTTGCCTTGAAATAAATGATTTCTTCAATAACTATACATATGAATTAGAATAATCCTACAAATAATGCACTTACAGCGACATAGTAAATTAGTACAACCTAATACTTTAAATCTAACCTATCTTAACAACTTAAATCCTCTAACTAAAACTAAAAATTAAATCTAACTTGAGGATAATACTAATTATCAACTAAAACACAAATTAGATATAGAGGCATATAATGGAGTACTTGGCGTATAAAAGCATCAAACAATGAGAAATAGCACAACCAAGTATTCCTTTAACATCAATTCATACGAATTAGCATCAAAGACACAACAATCAGTAACACATTGCAAAAATTAAGCAGAAAATCAATCAATTCGATCCAAACAAATTCAAATTCAAATTCAAGAAACATAACATGTTGAACTATATATAAACTAACAGCAATTCTAATAAAAAAATTCTAATCCTAATCTAAATCATCTAACCATCAAAAAATAATGATAACCAATTTCACTTACTAACTAAAAATTAACATATAACTAAATCCTAAATTAACTTAAACAAAAAAAGAGTGATCATGGAACTTGAGCTTCGAACAGAGGAAGAAGAACTCAGGGGAGGGAGATGCAGTTGTAGCGACAGAGAGGGAGAGAAGGAGTTGCGGCTGACTTTGGGTTGCAAAGGGGAAAGAATGAAAGAAGGAGCTGGTTTAGGTGAGGGGGAGAGGAGGCGGCGAAAGGAGGTTGCAGAGGCATTGCCAGTAGGGGCAGGATTGATGGAGCGGCAGGGGGAGGAGAGGGTTAGAGATAGAGTGGGAGAAGAGAGGTTAGAAAGAGAGAGAGAGAGGAGAATTCGAAATGAAGGGGGAGAAGGTTCGTGTTTCGAATTTTAAAGCTCGTTACCATCGGATTTACTGGCAGATAAATCTGACGGTAAAGTATTGCGGGTCACTGAAATGTAGCATTCTATTAATTGGGTTTACCGCAAGATAAATCCGCTGGTAAATTTCACGCTACATTTCGCGCCCATTTTTTTCTATTTTCCACCAATTATCACCAGCAAATTTACCATCAGAAATGAAAATTCACCAGTACTGATTTAACCTGATGAATTTGACAACTAAACCGTCAAGAAATCCGTCGGTAAAGCCAATACTAACGTGCAATGCTAAATCTGATAATAAATCCGATGGTATTCAACGTTTTTCTTGTAGTGCATCTCAGTAGTTACAGACCCACTTAAAATGAGAGTTGAGACAGTACTGGAACAATGACCGTAGTCTCAGGCACCGCTATGCCACAAATAAGACAAACAAGACATCAATCAATGATGCCTCCTTGCACTGTGGGAGGTTTAGCTACCATTGCTAGCACCAAGAGAAAAATGATAACCTTTTCATTCAGTTAAAATTTAAGTTTTATCTTTTATTACAAATTTAATTATGACTTATTTTAAATGTATGTTCACTATGATTAGATAAAGAACAATACTTGTCTTTATTTTATAACATTCTTTTTTATGTACTAGGATAAGTTCACACACAACCTGGAGGCTAGGGTCCAACAATCCTAGTTGAGTGGAGAGGAAGAGCACAAGTCGAACAGTACTGTGCAAGTGGATCTAAATATAGTATGGCTCGACGTTTTAGACAAGCCATACAAGAATTGTGTTTATGGTAAAGGATCCTCCTTTTTCAACACTCTTTGCTGGAACCTTTTGACATCAACCACCAGCACACCTCTACTTCTCAGGAGATGGTTGTCAATTTGTATGAGTAGGTCCACAACCTCAACAGAGCCTACATGATTAGCGCAACACCTACATCTTTATGAGAAGTGGATCCAAGATCTCCTTGCTTGCTTAGATGAGGAGCTTGTGGCGAGATCTTACAGGACAAGGAGTAGATATGTAAGATGAGGTAGGATATTACAGTTTTCTACGAGCAAATATGCGCTAGTGGCAACACTGCTAGACAGACAAATAAGGATGGCAAAAAAGCCTGTGGAAGTGGGTACCCACATGAATTACTTGTGATACAAAGGTAAATGGGGATTCACAAAATTTCTATGGGGACAAGGACCATTCTTGCGAATAATGGAGATGGAGACGGGGATAGAGGTATCCACTCTTTTGGGACCCACTAAATCTCAGTGAAGAAGTAGAATTTAATAAAATATCCTATCTTACTAAGGTGAATTATGTTATTTTATATGTTAAAATTATTAATTTTTATTTATTTTTTAATATGTATGTTGGATTATGTTAAATTATGTTATATTATGTTAGTTTTTATTAGATTGTATTGGGCTCCTATATTATGATTTTGTATTACAATTTTTTTTTAAAAAATTTAACAGGGTATCCATGGATGCTTGCTCATATTAACTTTTTTCGCGAGTACAATTAAATATTTAAATAGAGATCCATGATGGAGATGGAGCGGAGACGAGGTCCATTTTTTTAAACGGAAATGGGATATTAAAAAAAGGGTACCTGCTTCACAGTACTAATTGCCATCACTAGAGACGGACAGGATGATGTAGATGATTATGAGAAATTTTTTAATTTTTTTTGTGTGTATCATTTAGTTCTCTGTAATTATAATTTGACATTTTATAAATTTTATACATTTTTTTGTATTATTGATACTTTAATTTATTATTTTGATAAAAAATATTATTTATTTTCTATTATGTTTAATAGTGATTTAAATATGAATTTTGATAATAGGATATTGGTTATTTAGTATATTTAGTTAAAAAATTTTAAATTAGTCATAAACATTATTGTCGAATTTATAATAGGATAAATTTGTTGATAAATAATTAATTTATTTTTTTAAAAAATAGATTGTATATGTCAAATATACTATGGAAAGATCTTATTATAATACTTTATAAATTCATAATCCTTGATGTTATTTACCGTTGGACTAATTTGACCATAATATTAATAGTATTAGTATCAAATACAGAAAATCTAACTTTAATATGTTTTTGTCGAAACTTTTGTTGTTTGACAATCTGACAAAAAGTTTGACAGTAATATTATATAATAATATCATACATTTAAGTTTTTTTAATCAAATTTAATTAAATTGAACATAATAAAATTAGTTATAATTAATATTATTCAAAATTTTATTATTTAATTTGGTTGAATTCGATTTATAAAAAGAATTAGATGTGTCACTTTACTCTAATATTATATACCATCTAATTTATGTATAAAATCCGAAGACAGAGCAGATAATAGAGAAGTAAACAAAAAAGGAAAAAAAATTACAACTTATGATGCATGCTTTTCAAAAAGGATTCATGGTTTTTTCCTGTGCTTAATGTTAAAAACTTGAAATTGAACAAGTAGTGTCTTGAACAAGAATAAGGTTTGTGGCCTGTTGTGAAAGAGCTTAGCAGCGGAAATGACAATAATGTCCAACATAAAAATAATATGGAAGCACTCATAACACAATATGGCAGTAACTATAACAAGCAAATATAGCAAGTAAAGCAATAACAAGAACACACCAAGATTTTAACGTGGAAAACTCCCTCAATGTGAGAGGTAAAAACCACGGGTCGTTCAGACCAATAAAATAGCTCTACTATAATCAAATGAGGTACAAGAGAGTCTCAAATAAAGCACAAAAACGTGCATATAACCAGCCAAAACATCAATGCACCAAAGCTCACAAATAATAGCCAAGAAAATGAAATATACCCAAAAAACAGAGCTGATGTCGAAGCCAATTTCTCCCTCTGCAGACCTTCAATTAAAATCTTCACCGTTCAGAATGAAGAACAAGATGTGAAGAATTTACAGTTCAAATTTCACATCGATCCAACGGTGAAAGAATGAGAAACTGCCGTTCCAAAATTTCTGCTCTGTGTAAAAACGGGAAACCTAATTTCTCTCTTGCGAAACCAATTTCTCCTACTAAAAACCTCCAATCAACATCTCCACCGATCAGAATGAAGAAGAAGATGATAAGAATACGCAGTTTAAATTTTAAGCCGATCCAACGGTGAACAACTGAAAAACTGCCATTTGAAATTTACTGCTTTGGGTAAAAACGGAAATTCTGTTTTTCCCTTTTCTCTCTCACTTGGTGGCTATTCTCTCTCTCTCAAAAAACCTCAAAAACTGAATTAGGATTGTGACACTAGGGTATAAGAACACACCCCCAAAATGTTAGGCTTAGGCCTCACAAAGGAAAAAAAAAATCCAACATGTTGCTCAAGCAATCAAGGTGAAGTGACATTTGGATATTTCTAATGAAGGAAACCGATAATAATGCATTATAGTCCTAGCTTTTAAATCTTAGTATAATATCATATTCAAATTTACCGGTTCAAATCAAACTGCGTGTAGTCTATTATTTGATTTATTTCAACCCAAATAATTTAGCACTAAATGCTTAAGATAATGATACCACTTTTTTTTTTTTCAGAAAAATGATGAAAAATTGACAACGATAAAAAATATATAAAATACTCCATGGAAATCGAAGGCATTTTATAAGGTATTAAAAATTAAAAATATAGAAAGCTTATTTTAAAAATCATAAATTTTAAGCATTTCTATCAATCTTATAAAATAATATATAATCTTATCTATCATATAAAATTAGATTATGCTGCCTATACACTAAAATCAGCTACTTAAAATCAGTTATCAGTATAAAATACATGTTAGAATACAAATATACATTAAAAATAAATTAAATCACACATATATTTATACATAAATATATTTGTGGCTAATTTTAGTGACTAATTTTTGTGTACAAATAACATTTTTCTATAAAAATAATGAAGTTTGCTGATGTAGTAGATGAAATTTATAAAAATAAAAAGTTTGTCGTTGTGTGGACAAACTTGATTCAAACTAAAAAAACGTATTTCAAAAATTAAAGGTAAAATTATTTGTTTTGAAAAATAAATAATTTTTTAATTTATTTCAGAAAATTTTCTTTTTTAATAATGACAATATTTTTAAATGATTATTAATTATTAAAACTACTACCAAATTCAGCGTAAATCTCAACGTTATAATATTTATCTATAGTTTATTTTAATATTAGTAGTACAATTATATTTTGATAAGCAAATTATCAGCCCTTATTAATATTTTAAGTCTAGAACTATGAGACTATTGCATGCTAAGACTCCATCAACGATGGCTATGCAAAATCGTGCTCTGCTTCTAACATCATCATTATTTGTTTAATTCAAGCAATGAATGACGCAATTTCATTTAACAAAATGTAGAAAAAAAAGACTAACCTAAGAAGAATGAATAATTAAGATCCAACAACAAAGGTAAATGAGAAATAGTCAAATTTTTTTAAATTCAACACGTCAAATAAGGACAACCTAAAATATTTTATATTGGTCTGCAGGGTGGGAAGTAGTCAATTAAAATTTTCATTCTACGCTTTCACATGTCTAGAAATTCAATAGGTCAATGACTTCGATCAAATATCTAGAATGACTTTGTATTATATTCATTTTGCATTATAAAATTTATTACATTGTTGATTGTTCGGAAACTCTTCATTAAAATAAAGGAATAGACCAAAGAGAGAAAATATTTTATATTTTTAATTTAAATATTTATTTTTTGTCTCTTTTTAATAAGTTAGACAAATGTATATAGGCACCATAGCATGTACCAAATATTATTTATTATTCCCCTCACGGTTGAGAATTTGACGTAAGAATATGGAAATTGAAGTTTGAATTAGGTTTATTTTTAGTTTCTCTAATGACCTTGTGATGTAAATGACAAATTGACATATATCTAAGTTGTATATTTTCAACTAACCTGTGCTGCAATGCTGAGTCTAAATTAAAGCGATCTTCAAGACAATAATCTTGATAAGTATGGATGCTATAAAAAAAAAAAAATTGAATTCTATCCGATCTTTTTTTTAAATAAAAAGTAAGTTATTTTGTAAGGATTACCATATTGTTCATATCACGCAGTAGAAGAAAAATAAGATAATTTTAAAGATCTATTTTGTACTTAAATTTTATTTCAATATAATATGATGAATGCTATGGTGCTTAAGTTATAATACCTAACTTACTAAAAAAGGTAAATAAATAATATTTAATAAACTTTAATTATTTTACTTTTACTTTATATATTTTATTTTTTACCTATAAAAGTAAGTTAGGCAATTTAAGCAATTTAGGTACAATAATAAAAGACACTATAGAATCCACCTAATAATATATAGATCAAATCTAAATACCTGTGTATGCTAGTAAAAATCACTTTCTCCTTCGATAGTACGAAGGGGCTATGTGTATCCACACCGAGACCAATCTTTGCTATCAACTCCTTGACCAATAGACATCTGATCTAAAATGAGAAACCTCTTGTAACTTTTTGCACGCCATAAAATTCTTCTCTAAGAATTAGGCTCACATACATTTATGTGTATAGAGGTAAAGGAATAAAACTCTTCTATTCTATTCTCGTCTCCGTTGTGTTCCTCTACTCTTGGCATACATATATATAGTATGAGATTTGTTATTGATTTTAAATTTGAATCTCAATTCAAATTTAAATCATATTTTAAAATTCTAAATCTGAATTTTTTAAATTTATGAATCATATCATAACTCAATTTGAAAACAGAATCAGTTAGGATCACATCTAAATTTAGAAATAGAATAACTAATTATTCTCAAATCTCATTTAGTATTCTCAATTATCATACTATTATTATATTCTTGGTGCTAGTAAAAATATAATAATATTCTATTTAAATTAATATAATTATTTATTTGATCAAATCAAAATAATAATTAAATAATTCTACAGCAAAGATTAGAACACTCGTTAGTGTGTGACCCCATAGGTTCAATACTAAGCGAGTAGTAAGTTAGTCATACTAAATTTACTAATCAAGGTTGGCGTCTAGCAACACTCCTCAACGACCCGATAGTATGAATTAATATATTTTTACTAAGAACCATAGAAGAACAAAGTATAATTCCTTCCATCTTTTCAGTTTTTAGTTAACCCTTAGAGTATGGTTTAATTGTCAAACTTTAACTTGTTACCATTATTATAATGAACTGTGAATGACTTAAGAAACTCATTTCTTCATTCATTCAATCCCCTTGGCCAAGGTTTTATTCATCTCAGTCATTATAATTATAGAGCTCAAACTTTTTACCAAGAGTTGACGGATTCTTTATTGACTAATCATTAATTCTACAAGTATTTAAATTATATCCAATATCCATTCAACTAGCACCCTAAGGTATTAGGTGTCCGGAATCAAAGTATAATAAATACATTGTTAATTGCTATGGCAGCCGCAGGTCAAAGAAAACTCTATTACTATGTTCATTTTGAGAATATCCTATTGACAAATATATGGTAATTATAACCATTAGAAATTCTCAAAGTGAGTCAGTTCAATGGTCATATCTCTATATGCACCATCTATATATATAATTTAATAAATGAGATCTATTAATCTTCATCCAATGAAGACCATTATATATATATTGATCTTTTCGTATTATTAATGTCCTTTTTTTAATAATCCTATGACCAAGAACAATTTAGATTAAATTATAAAAGATTCATCTCTCAATATTGTGATCACTATCACAATGATAAATCTCTAAATTTAATCAAGAACCTTATCATATTAACATTTTAATATAACAATAATAACAAATTATTTGACACATGATTGATTGGATTGTGGTCATACTACTTATTCCCAACAATTTTTTATGATATATTCAATAATTATTAAATAAAATAAATTATATCATTATAGTTAATATTAATTCTTAATTTAATTTAAAATTTGATAATTAATTAAATTAAATGAATATAATAAATTTTTTTTGTAAATTATAAGAGTTAGAAAAAGATCTTATTTTATAATGTTTTTATTTTATTAAAATTACACATATATTAATTAGATCTAACGATACAAAAAATAAACTAAAAAATTAAAAAGAACAAATAAAAAGAAAAATCAAAGAGCAAATTACAAATTTAAAATAACAAAAAAATATTAATTGAGTAAGAGTAAATTCTATAGTTGTTAATGAAGTTGATATAAGAATTGTGTAATTTTGTAAGTATGCCAAGTTCAGGTAATTTTATTAAAATTTATTAATTTAATTGTCAAAACTTAAGTTAAATTAAGAATTAATATTAAATATCTTGATATAATTTATTTTATCCACTAACTATTAAATTTATTTCAAAGAATAACTCACCTTTTATTGAAAAGAAAATTGGGTAAAATTTACCAAAAAAAATAATTTTCATATAATTTCACATACTTAACTCCTCCCAATATCATATTATTGATGGTTGTGTAGTATTTCTTAGTTTAATATAAATTCTTTTTGTTAGAAAAAATCCTCCAATAGAGAAATCGATTTTCCTAGACGAACAAAACATCAGCCAATAATACATAAAAAAAAAACTCGTACATCGAAAAATTCAATAATAGCTACGTAAAAAAAATCCCAAAACTACACATCAAAATTTGTGTTTTCTAATTATTAGTTACATTTTATTTGTTCTCTAGATTTATCATAGAAAAATACATGTGGTTCTACAATAAAAATATTAACTATTGCATATTACTTTTATTCAATGATAAAATTTACATGTATAACTTTTTTTGACTAAAATATACTGTACTTGGGTTTGTTCTAAGTGTTTTTTTTAGAAAAATAAGGTAATAATAATTAGTTTCATTTCTCATTAATAAACTAATATTTAAATAAAGGAGATAAAATAAGTAGAAAAGGATGAAGTATATATATATATATATATATATATATATATATATATATATATATATATATATATATATATATATATATATATATATATATATAATTTGTATTTATATTTATATTTTTTATTATATTTTAAATTTTAAAAACTATTCTATTGAATATAGTTATTATTGCTTTATTATCGAAAGCTAAATTTTATATAGATTTTTAATTATTTTTTGTAATATTTTTTGTATTATTTTTTTATGTGACTGCTGAATTCTTTTAATGTTTATCAATATATATAAAAAATATATAATTTTTTTAATATTTTTATTTTTGACATGTGAATTATATAAAATAAACATAATAATATTAATAATACTCTATAAAATTATTAGTACTTTTATAGTATGTTTAGTTAAGAAGTTTTACCTATTTTTTTAAATAAAATTAATTCTTATAAAATATTTAAAAACTTAAAAATAAATTATAAATTATTAATTATCTCAGTATAATACAAAATATAATTTTTAAAATAAAACTATAATCGAAATAAGTTATTATAAAAAAATCAGATAAATTTTTTTTTCAAATAATATAAATTTAGAAAGAATTAGAATTTTTTATAAAAAAAGAATATCTAAAATAAATAATATAATTATTAAAATATAATGTTATAAGTCATTATTTCTATAGAGATAAGTATATATAGAAATTAATTTAAAATATATAAATTGAAGTGTATAATATTAAATTAATTAAATAAAAATATTAATGAAAAAATAATTAAAACTTAAATCCATCACATTATTAAAAATAATTATATATAAAATCATTAAATATTTTTTATTTTATCAACCACATATCTAATATATACTTCAAAATTTTGGAGGAGTCAACATCACTACTTATTCTCTTTAAATCTGTTTCTCAAGATGATATTTATTTATGTGTTATATATATATATATATATAGCTTAATAAAAAATAAAAATATTTTAATTATATTATTTATATATATAAAATTAATTATTCAATTAATTATTTGTATAAAGTATATATTAAAATATACATTAAAAATTAAAATAATATATATATGATAGATATTTTTGATATACATCATTTTTTAAAAATACTTCACCAAACGGTTAATTTTTTTTGAAATGGATAAATATGATATGTTATTCATTAGTATGGATAAGTTAAGTACTTTTTTTTAATGTAGAGATAAAAAATATGAGGGTCATAATAAAATTTTATCAATATATAAATTTGACTTTCAAAAAAAGAATCATAAACACAAATTTAAAGGTTGACTCTCATATTTATAATTTTAAAAAATAAAAAATATATAAACACAAATCTGACTTTTAAATTTGTAATTTTTTAAATTTGACCTTTCGATTTTTTTATTTTTCTTCCACAATTTTATGATATACCTCTTGTCTTCATAATTTAATAAAATACACCTTCTTCTCGAATATTAAAAATAAAAGTGTCACCCCTCACCAATATACATACACAACCAAAAATAATTTAGGACAAAAAAACTCGCAACCATGGGTATTTGTAGAGATTATCCGTGATAGTGGGACCAAGAGAGAGTTAAGAAATCCCTGCAAAAAAAAAATTTACGTACACATATAATTATTTAGTAATAAAAAATATTTTAATTTTAGTAACACTTTTTAAAATATTATAATTACTATAGTATAATTATACTAAAATCCATCACATACACACACATAATAATAAAAAAAGTTATTTTAATTTTAATAATATTTTTTAACTATTAGGCCTTTAGTTTAATGTCGCATTTTAATTTTTAAGAAAATGTCAGAATAATATAATACCATAATATAGTTGTATTAGTATTCAACATTCACACACACATATATAATCCTAATTTATTCCTAACATTAAGTTTTTTATTTTATTTTATTTTAATTTATATGTTACAAATTTTGTATGTATGTAAATTATGTTAAATGTGTATTAAAATTATGTTTTAATTTGATACATTTGGTTGAATTATATTAGATTTTATTATAATTATAATAATTTTTAAATTTTTTTTAAAATTTAATATTCATAGATACCCACAAATATCCGTCTTTTCTACGAAAAAAATAAACAAAGATTCATAATAAAAATAAAAAATCAATTCTACAATATCTTTTATTTAGTGCTTAGCTTTTATCTAAATTATTTTTTATATTAACTTTAAAATATTTAAAATTTTTTAAGTTATATTTTTAAATTTAAAATTAATTTTTTAACCTATTTTAACAGTTAGACAATATTTTTTTAAACACTATAATAAAATAAAAATAAAAAATATTTTACTAAAAGAAGATATGCTATAAAACTCTATTGTCATCCCTAAATATGATTATGTGTTGCATGCTAACTTTATTTTTTATTTATATTTTTAAAATAAGTTTAAAAGTAATATACATTATAAATATAAAAAATTGTCTAACATTTTCATATATAATAAAGGAGACTAAAGCTAATAAAAAAAATAACTTTTACATTAATCGTAATAAAATATTAAAATATTTTTATAATATATTTATAAAATTCGTAAATATTTTATTAAGTGACTAATATGTATCTTTTATATTTTGTTTATAGCTGAAATGTTGAATGACTATTATGCGAATTTATTAAGGGATTCCTAAAATTTTTCTTTTATAAATATATAAACAAAATTTAAAAAATAACGTGTCAATATATCTCGGATCTTATAATATTCAATATTATCCGTGTCAATACTCAATACTCAATATCCTTCGTACCAGACCACAATCATAATGAAAAGAAAAAACATTTGAAAACGCCACAAAAGGGACAAATCTCCTTCAAATTTCAACTCACACAAAAACACTCTTGTCCCCCTTCCCTTCTCTCTTTCTCCCCTGCATTTTCTCCGTCTCAAACTGTCAAAAACATTATTACTAATACACATACTAAATGAAACAAAAGGTCTCGAAACTGATACAAATTATCAAGTTTTTAAGTGCTAATGTTAAGTAGTTAACTTAAATAAGCTACTAAATCTTATTACCAATGCTAATGTTTAAAAAATAACTCAAAAATAAAAATTCTTACTTACATGATTCAAAATATTTATTATCAAAATCCATAAGTATAAGATGATTTTATGAATAAAAAATTATAAAGCACTATGTAACAAGAAAATAAAAGCCCTGTTTAAATACTTATAATATTTTAATTTTAGCTAAATCCATATCTGTATATATTACATAAATGAAATATATGAAGAAAAGAAAAACACAACCCGGGGACCTTTATTTTCTTCTTCCCTCTATACTCATATTTTCTTGGTTTTGTATTCTTTTCTTCACTTTCCCACTCTCTCACTCAGCTTCCTTTTTGTTTTTCTTGGACCGTTCCTCTTACTAGTTTTGGATTAGAGTTAGGGGAGTTGGGGTCTTTTCCCTCTCTCCCTCTCTCTCTCAGCCGGAAAATCCTCCTGATTTTCCCCCCACCCAAACACAAAACCAGCCACCAAAAAAGGAAAGCACTAGACAAGACAAGAAATCAAGAGAGAGAGCAACACAAAACGGTGGCGCAACTCAAATGTGATGGGAAGTGGAGTCTCTACCTTGTGTTCCTGCCTCGAACCGGCGCCGAACCAACCGGACCTCGACAACGACGTGATCTTCGCCGCCACCGAACCGCTTGACGAAACTCTCGGCCATTCCTTCTGCTATGTCAGATCCTCCAACCGATTCCTCTCGCCAACACACTCCGATCGCTTCGTTTCCCCCTCTGCCTCACTCCGTTTCTCTCCAACTCACGACCCGATCCACAGAACCCGGCCCGACCCACCCGAAACTGCTTTCAAGGCCATTTCGGGAGCCTCCGTTAGTGCCAACAGCTCCGTTCCCAAGACAGTTATTCAGTTAGAAGAAGAGGCCGCCGACTGTTCCGGTAACAGAGCAGCTGGATTAGGAGGAGGGACCGTTGTCAACGGTTTCGAGAGTACGTCGTCCTTTAGCGCGCTACCGCTCCAGCCGGTTCCTCGCAGTGGAGAGCCTTCTGGAACATTCGAGAGGGGAGGAGGGTTCTTCCTCTCGGGACCAATCGAGAGCGGTGCGCTCTCCGGGCCGCTTAATTCCGGCGCCGCCACCGCCGCCGGAGTCCCGTTCTCGGCCCCGCTGGGAGGGGTGTACGTGAGGAAAAAGAGGAAGAATGGCGTGTCCGGATTCAGGAAGGCGTTTCAGAGGGGTGTGCCAGAGAAGAAGCGGCCGTGGGTGGTGCCGGTGCTGAACTTCGTCGGGAGGAAGGAAGTTCAGGCTTGCGAGGGGAAGCCGGCGACGGTTGGGGCGGATGACGTGGCGAGAGAGGAGAGCAATGTGCAGTGGGCGCTGGGGAAGGCTGGCGAGGACAGGGTGCACGTGGTGGTGTCGGAGGAGCAAGGTTGGTTGTTCGTTGGGATTTACGACGGTTTCAACGGCCCCGACGCGCCGGAGTTCCTGATGGGACATCTCTACCGTGCCGTCCACAACGAACTTCAGGGTCTGTTCTGGGAAGCTGAAGAAGCAGAGGGCAGAAAGGACAATATTCCCGCTGCTGAAGTTGCTGCTGAGGTGAAAAACAGTGAGGGAGATGCCATTGAAGACTCGATCTCTCACTCGGCGACTGCGGCTGTTAAGAAGGTAACGTTTCAGGTGGAGGGAACGGAAAGCAGGAGGCGTAGGCTGTGGGAATTTCTTGCTGAGGACCCTGAAGACGGCCTTGACCTTTCTGGTTCCGATAGGTTTGCGTTTTCCGTGGATGATGCTCTCAGTGTTAACAATGCCAATGCTGGCTCCGCTGTTAGCAGAAGGTGGCTGCTGTTGTCGAAATTGAAGCATGGGTTGTCCAAGCATAAAGAGGGTCAAGGTAGGAGGCTGCTGCCGTGGAGCTTTGGTGCGGAAGGGAAGGATGAGAAGGTGGAAACAGAGGCAGAGAACCCAGCTGAGGAGAAGTTTTCTTCCGGTGGAGGCCGCAGTGGTGGGAGGAGGAGGAAGGTTGGCCCGGTGGACCATGATCTTGTTTTGAGGGCATTATCTCGTGCGCTCGAGGTGACCGAGCTGGCATATTTGGATATGACTGATAAGCTTCTGGATACGAATCCAGAACTTGCTTTGATGGGTTCGTGTTTGTTGGTTTCTCTGATGAGGGATGAGGATGTGTATGTGATGAACGTTGGGGATAGCCGCGCTATTGTTGCTCATTATGAGCCCAAAGAGGGCGCTGCTGCTTGTACAGGATCCAGATTCAAGAGCACGGAGAGTATTGTTGAGGAGTCCTCGGCAGGTGAAAGCACAGGCAAGTTGGGGAACGAGGATCCTGCTCCGGAAATGAGGTTGGCAGCATTGCAGCTGTCAACTGACCACAGCACCTGCATTAAAGAAGTAAGTTTAATTTTGTTTGAACTTGAGATGAAATGGTTTCTTCCATTACATAATTTTAAAGCTTCAATGACTCTTAAAATTCACTAAATTCACCATTCTGATGTGTATAAGTTGTAATGAAGTTCCAGATTTGGTAACATTTTTGAGTAATTTCAAGAGGGTGGAATGTGGATCATGGTGATAATGTTTAGTATGCTTCTTGTTTTAATTATGGAAATTATGAAAAATTAGAAATGTTCCTGTTTCATTGTTGCAGTTTTTAGTTGTGTTTCCTCTTTTGTTCAGATTGCATCAGCTTTCTAAACAGTGGAGCCTATTCTTTTGCAGGAAGTCAATAGAATTAAAAATGAGCACCCTGATGATGCGCAATGCATAGTCAATGATAGAGTAAAAGGTCGTCTCAAGGTCACCAGAGCATTTGGGGCAGGATTTTTGAAACAGGTGTCTTTCAAAATCTTCTATATTAATGGAATGCATTTCGATAAAATAAATGCTAGTATACAAGTATTTAAATGGATGCACGAAGCTGTGGACATTTCTTATATGCTTATAAATAGGTTGTGTGATCTTTTTATATTAATGGAAAGGAAAATTATTTTTTACAATCCTGTTTCTAATGTGAATTTTTGGCATGTAGGTACTTTCACATATGTAAGTTGAAATTTTGGCATGTAAGTTTAGTTTCATTTATAAAAGTAAAATGAGATGATTAGAAATATGACCAGAACCAAAAATTGAAGGGTGAAATTGCAAACCTGTGGAATTGAAACTTGTCATATGAATTCATGCTTGTTGAAAAGTGTTTCCTTAAGATGCTCTAGTGTATATGATGTAAGCTACACATTCAAACATTAGACTTCACGGTTGCAAATTGCATTGCACTTTTACTTGAAAATAATCTGGTGAGTGGTAAGGTCAGTTTTAGTAGAAGATGCTGACATTGGAAGCATTAGTTCCTTGAAAAAAAAATTTCTTTCTTTATGGCAGTGTATTATATACAATGTTGTTTCTCTATAAAGGGTTTCTTGGCAAGTACAACTTGGTACTTTTTGCTCACAAGTGTCCAATTATTGATTTTCATGTATTTTGAATATACTGCTTATCTGTATGTTAATATTGTACTTGAAGAACCAACATAAAATTCTTGAATTTCCCCTTGCCCTGGTCTTTGTGATTTGTTGTTTAAGATGGCCCAACTTGGCATAATATGTCATGTGCATGTTACTACTTATGCTGCTCTCTCTGCACAATAATTTAGAAGCTTGATTGTTATGCCTCCTGTTTAATATCTTGCACAAATGTATACTCACATCAGGGATGGTTTGCATTTTTTGTAGCCAAAGCTGAATGATGCGGTGTTAGAAATGTTTCGGAACGAGTATATTGGCACTGCTCCATATATATCCTGCTCTCCTTCGCTACGTCACCATAGATTATGCCCTAGAGATCAGTTCTTGATTCTCTCATCTGATGGGTTATATCAATATCTAAACAATGAAGAAGTTGTTTCTCAAGTGGAGAGCTTCATGGAAAAGTTTCCAGAAGGAGATCCTGCTCAACATTTAATTGAAGAGCTGCTTCTCCGTGCAGCAAAGAAGGCTGGTAAGCAAGTCTTCTGCCCTTGTGTATCTTTCTTCTTCTGCAATCTACTTAGTCATGTAAAGTTTGTACGGCATAAGCGGAGAGAATAGTAATTAGATCCTTGTTTTTATAAACACCCTATTTATATAAGAACCAAAAGCACTCCGTGTTGGTTGTGATAGTGTACTAAAGCTTACATGGTATACATGTTGAGACTTACAAGTTGGAAATATTTTATGCATTTGCCGTTGGGAGCTTTATACTTAATTAACCCCCCCAAAACAACAAAAAGACACCCCCAAAGTCTGCTGCTCCGCAAGAATGCTGGATCGTCTATATTAAATAAGCCTCTATTTTACATTATGCTCCCTTCTGGTCCACTGATTTGATACTCTGCAGTTTTATGCAGCAACTACTGTATATTTCCCATCTTTTATAAGTCTACAGTCCTTAATGTTCTTATATTTTATTCTTACCACTCCTGTGGACCTCTGAATTATTCATCAGGTCTATTTCAAAAAGTACTATTGTAGTCAATACCCAACTTTTGCGTCTGTCTGCTTTTGTTTTTGTAGTTTTGGCTCTTGTGTTTGAACAAAATTTATGTGATTATTATCTTTGATGCCAGAACGCTGTTTTTCCCTTTCTCAACTTCCCTGGGAATGCAGGTAACATGAAAAATCAGGCAAACAAGAAAAAGTGCTTCCTTCAATATGTTGATTTCATTTATAAGCTGATTTTTCTATCATGTTTATATATAAAATGCACGTCTAGATGTTTATTTTGGACTTATTTTGCAGGCATGGGTTTTCATGAGTTGCTTGATATCCCACATGGAGATAGGAGGAAATACCATGATGATGTCACTGTCATGGTGATATCACTTGAAGGAAGAATCTGGAAATCCTCTGGGAGGTATCTGTGAGTTGCCACCTTCAAGTTGATGTTGGCTCTTATGACATGTGATGGTCACTTTCCATTCGCTTTGCCTCAAAGCCGGGACAGAAGTACATAGCTGATCCATTTTTCATGGATCCTGGTTGCTTTCCAGTCACAAAAACGTTATCAAATTGAGGAATTCTCGGATGTTGTTGGCAAGAATCTTCAACTAGAGCTCTATCTGGAATTAAAGAAGCTGAATGCAATTTGATGAGCTAGGAATGAGCGTTGCAAATGCGCTTTGGACTTCAGAAAAAAAAGAAAAAAAAGAAAATCTGTAAAGCCTTTCAAACTGTTTCCTTGTCCATTGCAAGAGTCTATTCTCTATAATCCCCTGTTCTTTAGTAGTTATAGAGATGAAAAATGATAGAAATTTTGCATAAGGAAGGCCCTTTCTATTTATTTTTCTTTTTCTTCTTTTCTCTTCGGCAGAGCTAAGGGTGTACATTCGTGGGGATACAAATGTACTGGTTGAAGTTGAGCATCTCTGTAACTGAGGGTGGATTTCACCACAGTGGATTAAATATTTTTCTTAGAGATCTCTAAATCAAATCAGTCTGCTCATAATTCAGTGCATATAACTTGCTGAATTGAAATAACCCTTTCGGACTTTGGACAACCGGACATTAATTGCTGTCACTTATTTCTTTCACAAGAATTAAGTCGGTCTGTTTTTTATTGTAAAGAGATTGTCTTAAATCAGTCTAAACTCTAAAATAAAAGAATAAATATATATAATTTAATCCTTAATAAATTTAGTTTCTAATTTTTTATTGAAAAAATCATAAAAAAAATAAACGAAGAGTAATAATTCAAATTAATTCTTAAGAAATTTTTAGTGGATTACATTCATCTTTTTTTTAAGTGCATGTTTGAATAAACACTAAATCGGGGGGAGAGTTTGTATAATACATTCATCTTTTTTTTTCTAAGTGCATGTTTGAATAAACACTAAACTAGTATTTAAAAGGTAAAAATTCAGACGCAGTCAACTTCAAGTGAATTTGATAATTGAAAGCGGTTAAATGATTTGATTCATTTGACTAAATTTTCATCTAACGATTCTCAATTATCAACTTCACATAAAATTGACTGTACCTGAATTTTTACCCTATTAAAAAAATGAAATTTTGCATTGGAAAGTTCAGTATTGCTTTGAAATTCCGATTTTTCTGTGGAGAGGAAACCAATGTGACTCCAAATAAATAATCAAATTATACTACAAAATGATATAAGCTGGGGCTTTATTTGAACGAATTGTGCAGTAAATCCTCTTCCTATAACTTTATTTTTCACTGAATTAGAATGTAATAAAGATTGCAAAAAAGGAAAAAAGAAGACTACATTTACGGGTTTTTATCATTAAATAAACAGAGAGGAGTTACATGCCATCCCCTCCAACTTCACTCTCCACATTTCAAGTAATAAAAATATACTTGCAAAGTATCATTGTTATGTATCAGCGATAGAGAAAGTTGAATGCCACTTGATCCTCTCCACAGTCTATGTTGCAACAGCTGCTGATGAAAACTTTGACCTAACCCAATAGATCAAATCCTCTCTAGTTGCAACAAAACAACCAGCTTTTTCCTCACTTGGATTAAATGGAGCAGCTAGTTTCTTCAAATGAGATGCAAAAGAAATGTTCAGTCCTTGCGCGAACTTATGAACACCGGTACCAGTTTGTGCTAGGAAAAACTCTGGAAGTGCCTCCTCCCGCTGAACGATTTTGGTGAGTGTCCACATCCACTCTTCGAGTGCAGTTAGAGCTGCGCCAACCGACAATGATCGAACATCTAAACACCATTCGCTATTGGTTTTGTTGTGTAAACCAGGGTATAATCCAAACAAGGTTCCCAGGTAGAGTAGCTCATGTGCTCTCTCTTGTAGATCTTTGTTTCTACATATGTCAATCAAGCAGTTACAGAAGGGTCTTCGAACTTCAACCGAAGCATTGCTCATTATCACCTTGAACTCTTCCTTGACAGCCTCGAATCTAGTTTCTTCATCTACAATCAACTGAATAAAGGCAACCAATTTCGGGTTAGCTTTACGCAAACAAGAAAGGACCTTTTCCTCGTCGTCCTTGCTACCCTGAGACAGAGACAAAACAGATAGCAAGGAACCGCATAGCCTATCATCAGGCTTAACTCCCCTCTCAATAGCAACATCAAAAACTCTGACCAGATCATCAAACTCCATAGCCTTCCCTAAGCACTGAATCAAGCAGGTACACCCCATCACGTTGAGTTGGATCCCCAACCTTGACATCTCTTCAAACAACTCCATTGCGCTATCGACATCTCCCTCACTCCCATATATGTTGAGCATTGCTGTGTAACTATAGCTATCAGGTTTAGTATGCTCGGACTGTTTCATGTCCTTGAAGAGAGTCTCGGCCTCCTCCACCAACCCAACATCCGCGCACATGTTCAACAGCGTATTATACAGAATGAAATCCATAGGCCAGCCATTTTCCTTCATCCTCTCCCACAACTCCAAAGCATCTCTAGACCACCTAGCCTTACCATATATCTTAATAACAGCAGTTAGCGTCTTCTCGTTCGGTTCTACCCCCGACTCAATCATTTCCTCAAAAAGGCTCCTAGCAAAACCCGGCTTCCCGGCCTTCCCCATTGCCTCCAACAAGGTGTTGTACACAACCAGATTTGGCTGAACCCCAATAGACTTCATCTCTTGCAAAACATACCTAATGCCATCATAGTCCCCGGCCTCACCAAACATCTTCCCCAACACAGAGAATGTTATTGGGTCCGGCTTCCACCCAGTTGCTCTCCCTCTCTCATACAAGTTTATCACCTCTTGCACCTTCCCTAACTTAGCATAAACATCCAATATAGCAGAGTAAGTTACCTCATCCGGCATCAAACCGGTCTTGTACATTCTCTCAAACCAGTACACGGCCTTATCAAAAAGATTGCACTTCTTTGCACATGAAATGATTGTAGAGTAAGTAATGTTATCTAACTCAATACCATCATCAAACATCTGGTGTGCAAGTTCTTCAATCAGCTGAAACTGTCTCCCAAACCTCAAAGACTTCATTGTGACATTGTAGAAGATTGTTTCCATGGGAATCAAATTCTGGGTCCGCATCCAATGCAAGAACATGTGGGTCTTCGGCCATGGCTTCAAGCTATTAAGCACCAAAAGCGCGTTTTCTCTAGTAAGTGTGTGCGGGATTTCCTTCACCATATCAGAGAACTCATCATCAGAATTGCCACATTCATTGATCTTTTGCGCAAAGAGTTGAAAATCTCTGAGCTGAGGAGTGTAGGAGTAAGGGGCGCGCTTCTGCCTCTGGTGCGAGAGCACCGAGCGTTTGGGTTTTGTGGGGTTGACCCACGTTGACTTTGGCTTCGAAAGAACATTGGGTTGGATTCCAATGGAGGTTGATAAGGTTTTGTTGGCGAGAGGAGTGAGTTGTTCAGACAAAGAAGGGTTCTTCTTGGTAGTTGTGGAAGCAGCTTCTGGGGTGGATTTTGAAGTGGTGCAGTAAATGGGGAATTTTTTTCTAAGTGTTTTTGGCTTCAGAGGGTTAGGGTTAGAGTTGGTGGTGGCGGTGTTGGTATTTGTGTTGGTGGTGAATCTTGTTCTCTTGGTGTCCGTGAAGAGGATATCAGTGATTGAAGAGAGTGGCGCAGCCATTGAAGAAGGGAAGTGAGTGAGGGGTTTGGAATGTTGATGTTATATTCTTAGTACCTTATCTAAACGGTTAATCCAAAAAATTCTGGGTTTTCTCTTGGGTCACAGGAGATAGATATTTTTGTGACATCCCATTAAGATCCTTAGCTCTAGTTCCTCAAACTGGGCCTTCAGAGAAAACCTGTCATAACTCATAACTCGGACCAAAAGCTTAATAAAAAGGTAAGTTCTCTCGTGGCACAAAAAATGGTGTCTCCTCAGTTCTAATACTTCAAATGGATTGGACAACTCTCAATCCTAGGCACAACATACATCCACACACTTCTCATATACTTACCAATTTTTTCTTCTCAGTTGCAGTTGGTAGGAGTTGAACTTGGATCTTTGAGATGAGGAGGAGGCGGAATGCCGTGTGAGCTAAGACTCATTGGCAGAAGCTTGCTTAGTTAGTACTGAGAATGATAAAACTTGCCTAATTGGGTTCTTTTATTTTTTGTTTTTTTTTGTTTTCTTTAAATGTGAATAGTAGATAACTAAATTTACATTTTACAATACTTCGGGAGAGCGGGGGAGGGCTTGTATAAGGGAAAAAGGAGGATCATACTTCGGGAGGGGTCTCTAAACCTTTGAAGGTTTCATTCAGGGACAAAGTTGTGGGTTCTAAGATTGTTAAAGCTTTTTCACTCGTTGAAACTTTTTCGGGAGATAACATTGCGGTAGTTTTTGGGAAGCAAGGAGATCTCTTGCCACCGAGTGTCACGTTTACTCAAGAAGCTAAAAATTGTTTGGCAAAATCATATAAGGATGCTATAGTGATTAAGGTGTTAGGTAAACATTATAGCTACACTGCATTGTCTTATAAACTCTGAACGGTATGGTGGATTAAGGGAGGTTTTGATTTATTAGACGTAGGGTTTGACTACTTTCTTGTGAGGTTTGATGTGGCTGAGGAGCGAGAAAAGGTTCTCTTAGGAGGCCCATGGATGATTGAGGAAAATTATGTGGCAATGAAGCATTGGGATCAAGAGTTTAGATAAAGTGAAAACTACTTTGGAGCAACTTTAGTGTGGATTAGAATTTTTGGATTACCAATTTGGTGCTACCAAGAAGATGCAATGCTCCGTGTTGCGGCTATAGTTGGCATTCCCATCAAGGTTGATTTGGCAACAAAATTAGCTGAAAGAGGATGATATGCTCGAGCCTGTGTTCAGATAGATTTAGGATTGCCAGTGACTAATAAGATTCTTGTTGAAGGTGTGCAAGACTGACAGCAATGCGCGAGGAGAAACTAATACCAAGGTGGTCGGCGATGTAGCAAAGCAGCCAGAAAGTTCAAATTCAAAAAATCCAGTACATGTGGAAAAGGCAAGTTTTAATTTTGGCAAGAATCTTGGAGATGAGACTGTAAATCTTGCTGTCCCAAATTTGGTGGAGAGTGATTTGTATGCTATTCATGTAGACTATGTACAATATAAGGATTTGGAAGACTGGACTCAAGTGATTAGGAAAGGAAAGTATAAAATGGGTCAAAAGCCTTCTCCTAGCACCTATCTGGTCCAACCAAAAGCAAAGAAGACTCCTAACAAGGCCAATACTTGGACAAGGCCTAATCACCAACGTACAACACATGCTACTGGATCCAAAGTAAAATTAAGCAGGGGCATCAATATTGGAAAACCGGTTAGTGTGGCTTTTTCGGGGACGCGGCACAATGTTCACCATCAGCAGCAAGGTGAGACAACACATGGCACTGTGCGAAAGCGTCCTCGCCCAACCTCTTTGCAGAATTCACCAGTAGAAAAGGATGGAGTATCGACGGCGGGTGTGGCGCAAGTTTCGACGGAGAAAATTGTGCTGCAACTTGAGAGTCCATTAAAGGTGGAATCGTCGAAGACAGGGACATCACGTTGAGTCTCGAGTTTGTTATTGGAGCTCCCTTTTTACTGTTTTTTATGGATAGTTTCAATATCATAGCCCAGAATGTGAAGGGTGCGTCTAACAAGATGGCCCATGTGCATTGCAAAAATTTGGTGAGAATATATAAACCATCTTTCTTCTTTCTCTTTAAGAATCATACTATGTTTAATAATTTGAAGAATTTTTGGGATAAGTTGGGTTTTCATTGTATTGGTATTGAGGAAGCAGTAGGATACAGGGGTGGCATTTGGTTTCTATCTTCTATTACTAATGCTTCTTGTGTGGTTATTGACCAAATTGACCAATGTATCACAGTGAAAGTGAGTGTAGGCAACTTAGTTTGGCTTTGTAGTGCAGTGTATGGGAGTCCTTAATTCGAGAAAAGAATTATGCTTTGGGATCATTTGCGTTCTATTAATTCAGGCCATACTGGACCGTGGATGGCCGTTGGTGATTTTAATGAGATTGTGGCGCCAGACGAAAGTACAAGTGCTTATTTTTCTTCTCACAGAGCTAGTCTATTAGCTGCTACTCTAGATGACTGTGAGCTCTTTGATCTTAAAGTGACTGGTAGGAGGTATACTTGGTATAGAGCAGTTCAGGCTGGCAGGAACTTGGCTAAAAAGTTAGATAGAGCTCTAGTTAAAGAGGCATGGATGACAATGTTTCCTGAGGATTATTCTGAAATTCTTAGCAGGCTTCATTCTGATCATTGTCCTATTTTAGTTCGTTGTCATGGTGGCCCCAGAGTGAAAGGTTCTTGTCCTTTTATGTTCCAAGCTGCGTGGGCAACACATCTTTCTTATAAACATGTTATTAGTAAGGCTTGGAATCAAGAGTTTGGAGGCATTACTGAAAGGTTTAAGATGGTTCAACAGGCTTCTTTGGACTTCAACTCAAAGATTTTTAGAAATATTTTTGTACGAAAAAGTAAGCTGGAATATCAGATTGATCAGATTCAACGGCGTTTGGAGGTTACCGATGTGTTATCTCTGAGAATTAAAGAAGCTGAACTGAGGGAAGATTACAATAGGCTTTTATTGCAAGAGAAACTTTTTTGGTACCAGAAATCTAGGAAGTAGTGGGTCAAGTATGGGAATAGAAACACTAAATTCTTTCATCTTCAGACTTTTGTGCGTAGAAATCATAATAGAGTACATGGATTATATGTTAGAGATGGGTCTTGGTCTACTGATCCAGATATTCTCCAGGAAGAAGTCCTCTCTTTTTACAAGAATCTCTTTGGTACAACGGAAGAGGTTGAGGTTAATTGTTTAGGGGATGTTCCGATGCCCACTCTAAGCATCGAGGCTTGTGCTAGGTTAATTGACCATGTCTCTTTTGCGGAAGTCAAGTCAGCAGTATTCAGTATGAGCCCTTTTAAGGCTCCTGGTCCAGATGGCTTTCAAGCTTATTTTTCTAAAGAATACTAGGATATAGTAGGCACTGAGATTTGGAATATTGTCCAGAGCACTTTCTTGGGAGAGTACTTAAATCCTAGCATCATGGAAACTTTGATTGTGCTTATTCCTAAAATTGATAACCCTACCTTTATGAAGGATTTCAGGCCTATTAGCTTGTGTAATGTTATTTATAAAATTATCACCAAAGTATTGACTAACCGACTTCGGCCTTTTCTTCCAGATATTGTTAGTCCTTTGCATGGAGGTTTTATTCCGGGTAGTGGTGCTCCTGATAATATTATTATGGCCCAAGAAATTTTGAATTTCATGAAGCACACAAAATTCAAGAAAGGTACTCTTGCTTTTAAAATTGATCTTGAAAAAGCTTATGATAGGGTGGATTGTAGGTTTTTGAAGAGTACTCTCATTGCTTTTGGTTTTCCTATCATCATTGTTAATTTGATTATGAATTGTGTCCGTGCATCATCTCTTTCTATTATGTAGATAGGGAATAGATTGGATAGTTTTGCTCCTAGAAGGGGCTTAGACAGGGCGATCCAATGTCTCCTTACTTATTTGTGCTTTGTATGGAAATACTTGCTTGCTATATATCTCATAAGGTGGTCGAGGGTGTGTGGAAACCAGTTTTTGTCACTAGGGGTGGCCCAAAATTTTCTCGTTTGATGTTTGCAGATGATCTCTTACTTTTTTGTCAGGCTACAAAGAGTCAGGTCCAAATGGTCATGCATTCTCTTAACATTTTTTGCAAGGCATCTGGCATGAAAGTGAATCTTGAAAAGTCTAAAGCTTTTTGTTCTAAAAATGTGACTGCTCGTATAAGAGATATTTTTACTAGTGTTTCTTCAATATGTTTTGCTTTGGACTTAGGAAGATATCTTGGAGTTAACCTTAATCATTTTCGTACCAGTAGAGCTTCTTTTCATTCGGTTATTGAAAAGGTGAAGGGAAGATTAGCTAACTGGAAAGGAAGGCTTTTAAATTCAGCAGGGAGACTTTGCCTGATCAATTCTGTTGCAGCATCCATTCCTGTCTATCATATGCAGGTATCTTTTTTTCCAAATTGGGTTTGCGATAAATTGTCTTCTATGATGAGAGACAGTTCTTTTGGAAGGGTCAAGTTGATGGTAGAGGTCTTTCTCTTGTTAATTGGAGGACCGTGATCACTCCAAAGAAATTTGGTGGCCTGGGTGTTAGAGATCCTGCGTGTGTTAATATATCTTTACTTGGTAAATTGGTTTGGCAACTTTTCCATTGTCAGGACAAGCCTTGGGTTGCTCTATTGAGGGCGAAGTATCTGAAGAATGAGGGAGTTTTAGATGGTCCTATCATTTGCAACGCTTCTCATGTTTGGAAGAGTATCTCAAAGGCTTTTGGTGCTCTTAAGGATGCCTTCTCTTGGTGCATTGAGTCACTTAATCAATCTTTTTGGTTTGACAATTGGAGTATTGAGGGCCCAATTGCTCAAGATGTCCCTTTTGTACATATATCTGACTCTGATTTAACTATTAGAGACGTTTGGAAAGATGTTCAATGGAATCTCCATGATATTTTCTCTATCATTCCAGAAGATGTCAAACAGCGTTTGAATGCTTATAATCCGGATTTGAATGCTGGAGAGAGTTCGGGTTGGTCGTGGGGGGGGGGGTGTGGCATCTTCTAGACTCTACTAAGCTAGGAGTGGGTACAGTTGGCTAGCCAAAAGAAAGTTTAACTGGAATGAGCATGATAATTGGTTGTGGGTATGACGACTGCATATTCCTGAAAAGTATAAGTTCTTGATTTGGCTTAGTCTTCATTGACAAGAAATGGGAGATTTTTTTTTGCAATAAGGCTGCACAACATAGTGGCTAGTGTAATGTGTTAGCAATATGTTGTCTGTATTTTAGGGTGTAATGTAACCTGTTGATTGAATGATTTTGAATGAAAATTCATTGTTACCCAATTTTATGTGTTCAATTTACATTCTCATGGTACAAACAGTGAGGTAACTATCAGCAGAAATGATTAAATAAAACAGTGACCCAGAGCAAACATAAAGAATTAACCTCAACCATATGGCATAGATAGGCAATAGTTCAGAACTTAACCAACATATATTTCATGTAGATGTCTAAGAACTGGAAATATAAATCAACCTAGATGCTAAACAGTATTTTTGAAGTAGCAGCAACAAAACCAAATAGAAAAAGTGAAACCAACAACCATAGTTTTTAGGCCGATACAAAATGCAAAATACAAAAGTTGTAACAAGTCACAGAAAGTCATTCCACATTCTTCCATGCTCTTGGTGGAGTCCTGGCCATGAACATGAGCTGGGACTGGCTCACCCTTTTCATTGGGCTCGGCAGAACCGTTGGAGTTGTTGGGGCTGGTGCAGAAGCAGTCTGTAAATGATCCACTTTGGTCTTTTTCGAAGCAGCTTGTGATTGTTGGGAGCTGACAGCTGGCTTTCTCTTTGGGTGTGAGGGTGGTTTGTTGTTGTTGCCCTTTTGCTTCCTACTTTCACTCTCAGTAGCCTTACCGGAAGCTGTCTTGGTAGAGAGTCTGAAACTTTTTCTGACCCCTTTCCATGACCTCCCCTTTGAAGTAGAAGTAGCAACATTGTTAACCTGCACACAAAACAGATGGGGAGATAATTCAATGACCAAAACAACTAAAGACACAAGTAAGTACAAGAATAAATAATTAATAACATATTGTTACAATAGGGTTTCGAGTTACTTTGCGCTTCTTTGGATAACTCCTTTTGTTATGACCAGAGCACAAACAATAAGAACACTTTTGTTGTTGTCCTTCACGAGATAGTCCAGTCCTAGTAGCTTGCTCATCAGCACCTCGTGCCCTCTTCTTCTTTGGCCTCCCAATGGGTTTTCTATAAATGGGAGGCAACACATCCTCGAATTGAGTTCTGTTCCAAAGGTTGGGTCCATTAACAGGGAAGACAACATGTTGGTAGCAGGAGATGTATGCAGCCTTTTTGTAGTAGTCAGTAACATAGGTATCCACGTTGAAGCACATTTTTCTTATACAAGTCATTGCATGTGCACAATGAATTCCAGACAGTTGAAACTTCCTACATGAACACTCGTGATGCCTAAGATCAACCACAATTTTTTCCTTCCCCCTCTGGATGCTAACCACTCCATATCTATCACGTCCAGCATACACACTCACCCAATTCCCACTTAGTTTTGCCTGTTTTTCTACCTTAATTCTAATTCGGGGTAACACATCTCTGTTGTAAAGCACTATTCTGTCCCTATTGTTAGCACAACGTTTCATTATGTAAACCCAGATATCCTCTAACATAGTTACTATTGGCTTCTCCCTAGCCTCAACCAGAACAGAATTAAAAACTTCACACATATTGTTCACTAAAGTGTCATACCTAGGTCTACACTCAAACCTGTGACGACACCAGTACTTTGTTGGAATCTCCATTAGATAGTTGTATGCTCCTTGATCCACCTTCTGTATCTCACTCATTCTCCTTTCCCATTCTTGAAGATAAGTTGCCTTGGCAGCATTGATGGGGGAAAAGTCATCGGTAAAGAATTTCACAAAAATAATCGCGTTGTAAGTATAGATCTAAACCGATAATTAAACCTCAATCAAATTTAATTTGTTTGTCACTAAAGCAAACCCAATAAAAATAACCGAAGTATTAAACCTCGGGTCGTCTCTCAAGGAATTGCAGGGAGGTATGTTACTATTGGTTATGGAAAAGTATCTTTTTTTGGTTTTTTATGTAAACTAACAATTAAGAAAAGTCCTAGCAAGGATTGATAATTAGAATTCCTAACCCTATTATCATAGTCACTTGTGATGGTAATTACCCTTTGCTATCACTTAGTTAACCTCTAACAATTGAAGGTAAGTCAAGTGAGAAAATCAACTTGAGTTCATAAGTCCTAATCAAATACTAGAGTTAGTGAAGCTCAAGCCAACTAGCTAGTTTCAATCACCAACCAACAAGAGACTTTGACAATTCAAGAGTCTCTGATTACTCAATCTAAACTAAGAACATAAAAAGCTAATTTAAAATCCAACCAAGCATTCTATCAAACAATTGGAAGGTACAAAATAAAATCATGGAAAAGCAACAAGAGAATATAAATACTAAAACCAACAATTGCGAAATCAATGATAACAAATAATAGAAGAAGCAATAAACGTGAAATACCTCAAATTGCATTAAAAGGAAAATCAAATCTAACATGAGAATTCATAAACTAAATTGGCAACATAAAGTCATCAACAAGGAAAATAAATAAACTAGAATGCTAGAACAATTAAAAGTAGAAGAGAAACTAAATTGAAATAAGATAGAATTCAGAAATTGAAAAGGAATAAAACTAAGACCTAAAACCTAAAACTAAGACCTAAGACTCTCTCTCTAGAGAACTACATCTAAAACCTAACTAATGTGTAAAGTGAATAATGAGAATTGAATGAATGATTTCCCCACTCTGCAGCCTCTAATCTGTATTTTTGGGCGTAAAATTGGGTCCAAAGCAGCCCAGAAATCTCCCCTAGCGTTTTCTGATACGTGCAGCACGTGGCTCTGTCACGCGTATGCGTCGCTAAACTTTTGCGAGGTCACGCGTACACGTAATCCACGCGTGCGCGTCACCTAAATGCATGGCAACTATAGCAAATTATATATCATTTTGAAGCCATGGATGTTAGCTTTCCAACGCAACTGAAACCGGCTCATTCGGACCTCTGTAGCTCAAGTTATGGTCGATTTAGTATGGAAAGGTCAGGATTGACAGCTTAGCAATTTCTTCAATTTCTTGTGTTCCTTCCACTTTTACATGCTTCCTTTCCATTCTCTAAGCCATTCATGCCCTAGAAAACCTCACTTAACACACATATCACGGCATCGAATGGTAATAAGAGAGAATTAAAATTAGCAAATTTAAGGCCAAAGAAGCATGTTTTCAATTATAGCACAACTTTGGGAAGGAAAATGTAAAACATGCGAATTATATGAATAAGTGTGAGAATAAAGGGTAAAATCCACTAAATTAAGCACAAGATAAACCCTAAAAATGTGGTTTATCAATCTCCCCACACTTAAACATTAGCATGTCCTCATGCTAAGCTCAAGAGAACCAAAAGAGTGAAGAGGAATGGTAGAATTTATGAAATACAAACTATCTATATGATTGCAACTAAATACAAAATGCTTTTACCTACTTAGTTAAAAATAGATAAACCTTTCAAGAACAAATATGAACTGGATTTCACTAATTCAAATAAAAAAAATGAAGTACAAATAGACTTGCAAGAAAAAGATAGCTCATGAAAGCCGGGAACAAAGAATCGAGCATTGAACCCTCACCGAAAGTGTATACACTCTAATCGCTCAGGTGTTTAATGTTCGATTCTCTCAATTCTCTACTAATCTTGCTTTCTAAGGCTTGCTCTTCATCTAACTACCCATTAACTGTGTTTACCACATATTCATGCATTCCAATTTTGAGTACAGTGCATATGCATTGCTATCACCATTTACTTTGGGAAATTTTGTCCCCTTTTATTATTTGCTCTTTTTTCTTTTCTTTTTCTCTTTCTTTTATTTTTCTTTTTTTTTTTATTTTTTTCCTTTGTCTTTCTCAATGCATATGATTAAGGTATTGCATGCATAAAGATGTGCTTAACATTCTTGTTCATATTTTCTTAAGAATACACAACACCCAATTCTCAAACCAAATGTTTTCAAATCCAACTTCCCCACACTTAAATCATGAGCATTCTCACTAGTCTAAGCTAAACAAGGATTCAAATTAAGGACATTATTGTTTTACACTTAGAGTTAATGATGAGCTAAAGTAGAGAATAAAGATGGTAAAATAGGCTCAACTTTAGTTTGTAAAGGATAATAAAAAGGTTAAGGCTATATAGGTATGTGAGCTATAGTGAACAAAGGCCTCAATCATATAAGTGCATGCATACATCAAACAATGGAAATATAGACTCAAGCAAGACAAAGATCACAATTTTAGAGAGAACAACACACACCAAAACAAAATATTGGTTGATAAAATGTAACCAATCAAATAGGCTCAAAATCTCACTGGTTGTGTGTGTTCGAGCTCTAAAACCATGTTCCAAATTAAGAATCTTCAAACAAGTTTAACAAAAATTTGATTTAAATTAGTGAAATACTCTAAAAAGTTTCTTGAAAAAGAAGATATCACTTCAACCAAGTAGTGGTAAAGTATGCACGAAATCTAACAAGCATGCAATCAAACATGCCAATGCAACAACTAATTTAACAAAGAAAATTAAACATTGGTGTTGAGACAGGAAAGTAACTAAATCACGGAGATTGGTATTGACCTCCCCACACTTAAAGATTGTACCGTCCTCGGTGTATGCAAAGATGTGCAAGTAGACGGGTTGCTACATATGATGAGCTTTCCTCAAAGAGTGTTCGGCGGGACTTGTTTGTCACCCATTTAGAAGTGTTCCGTTTCCCTTCTTGGTGGCCATCCTGAAAGAAGAGGAAAAAGAAGAAGAATAACAAACAAACAAAGATATGAAAATAAATAAAATATGGGTGGGTTAAGGCCAAAAAATACGAGGTTCTCAACTACATGGTAGCTACAACATGCAAGTGAGAAAGCAATAGAAGTAAAGGGCATATTAATAGTGCAAGAATTGCAACAATGAGGGAAAGAGAGTGGGTCATAAAATATTAACATTGACATCTAAATAATATCACCCAACAGTGTAAAACAAGTCACTAAGCACCAAAATAATGCCAGGAAGATGCAACAATTGAATAAGAGCATTTAACACCAATGGAAAAATAATAAACTTAGAAAAGAAAATATAGACATGCACAAAGTTAAAATGTAATGAATGAAAATATGCAAATGAATTAAGTAAAAGAGAATGAGAGAGAATAAGGATGAGAAGTTAAAGAAATGAAGAAGAAGGAAGTAAGAAAGGGAGAAGAAAGAATAAAAAAGGAGATATAAAGGGAGAAGAATGAAAAATAGGATGCGGCGAGCGCGCGCAGGTCACGCGTGCGCGTGAAAACAAAAACAGCCATGCGACGTGTAAGTGTTGTCCACGCGTACGTGTGGATGGCCAAAAGTGAACAATGACGCATGAGCGTCGGTCATGCGTACGCGTGACTACTCGCGTGCTAAACGCGCGATTTCAGCACAGTGGCAGCCGAACTCTCTGTTCAATTTACCAAAAACGCCGTTTTTCATACCACGCGTACGCGTCATCGAAGCTTACGCGTGGATGTTAAAAAAATGCAGGTGACGCGTACGCGTGGGGTGGCTTGTGCGCCAGGCACCCCTCTCGCGCGGTTCCAGCGTAACTCTCTGTCCATTTTTAATTAAGAGCAAACCCCCATGCGATGCGTGCGCGTCATTGACGCTTACGTGTCAAGTGCAAAAATAATTTTTTTATTTTAGGAAAATATGCAGAATTGAAAAAGGATCACACACATGTAATGAAACAAGGATAAGCAAATAAATAAATAAATAAATAAATAAATAACTATAGAAAAGGAACAGTATACTCTGGTGCGTTGTCTCCTACCTAGCACTTTTAGTTAAAGTCGTTAAGTTGGACATTTAGGCAGCTCCTTGTCATGGTGGCTTGTTGTTGAACTCGTCCAGGAATCTCCACCAATGTTTGCAATTCCAATAGCCTCAGGAATCCCAAACTAAGCGCATAAATCCTTCAAGCAAGTTAAAGCAAGTGACAAAGCCCCAAGAGTGTTGATTGTTAGAATGAATTCCAGAGTCCAAAACCTTGCTTTTACACCCGTCTTCTTGTTGATAATCATTTCTCCACTTAGGTGGTAAGCAAGATGAATTCCCAATGAAGCCTTCAAACGACATCCTAGACCCATTCAATGTAGCATGAATCCAACCTTTACAATTCAACCTTGATGGTCCAACCATAATGAGCTTCAGTTGTTGCTTCCAACCACAAATATTCATAAGTTGGCCATCTGTCTCAAGCAAATCATATTCAAGTGGAATGAAAAAGCTAAGTGATATGAATTTTATCCACTTGAATGTTGTGAAGGATGATGGTGACTTAGGGGGAGGGGTCTCCAACAACTTTGGCAGGGTGATTTTAACCTCCACTCCCTTGAGTTCTTTCTTGATAACTTCCACCTCTTTGCAAGCTTCTTCAATTTCAACCTCTTCCTTTTGGTAGCTTTCTTCCAATTCAATCTCTTCTTCATTGCTTACCAAGGGCATAGGAGGTTGTGCCTCTTCTTCTTTAATCTCCATCTCTTGATCAACCTCTTCAAAGTCTTCAACCATGATATGCCTTGGAATTTGTACACCCTCCTCAACATCAAATTCAAACGTCTTGAAGGAGGCTCTATGACTCGAGTTTCCCATGGAGGTTCTGCATCTCCTAAGTCTTCAACCACTTCCTCTTCTTTGATAATTTCGGCTTTCTCCACTTGCTCTAATACAAAATCAAACTCCTCCTTGATGTCACTTAGTGTAGAGTTGTCTTCAATGATGGAGCTTCCCTCTTGTATAATTTTGGAATGGTTCTAAGTATGGCTCGTAAGGTTCTTGGTATGGTGGGTAAGGATTAGGGTCATATGGGGGTGTTTGGTGGTAAGAGACTTGTGAGTATGGTGGTTCAAAATTATGTTGAGGAGGGGGTTCATAGGCATATGGTAGGGCTTGTTGGTAATCAAAAGGATGCTCACCATAGCCATTATCTTGGTATGCCTCTTGGAATGACTCTTGGTCATAGTATGTTGGTGGAGGTTTTTGCCAAGAGGGTTGATCAAATTCTTGTGGCTCCTCCCATATTTGATTCTCCCATCCTTGATGCATATTCTCATTGTAGCCTCTATCCGCTACAACATAATTGTAACCACACTCGTAGCCAAAGGGGTGAGAATTCATAGTAGCAAATAAAAATAAGAACTAATAAAAATAAGTAACAAAGTCCTAAAACTAGCAAAAACTAACAAACAAGCAAAAAACAAATATTTACAATAACCAATAATAAGGTACACGTTTGCAATTTCCCGTCAACGGCGCCAAAAATTGATGGGGGAAAAATGTCGGTAAAGATTTTCTCAATAAAATTACGTTGCAAGTATAGTTCTAAACCGACAATTAAACCTCAATCAAATTTAATTTGTTTGTCACTTAAGCAAACCCAATAAAATTAACCGAAGTATTAAACCTCGGGTCGTCTCTCAAGGAATTGCAGGGAAGTATGGTTATTATTGGTTATAGAAAAGTATTTTTTTTGGGTTTTGTAATAAGAAACAAGAAAGTAATATGGCAAGAAAATTAATTAATAACTAAGAAAACTCTTAACTAGGATTGAGAATTAGAAGTCATGTCCTCGTTATCATCATCAATTGTGATGGTAATTGTATTTTGCTTTCACTTAGTTAACCTCTACAATGAAGGTAAGTCAAGTGAGAAAAATCAACTTAGCTTCACAAGTCCTAATCAAAGACTAGATTTAGTGAAGCCTAAGCCAATCAGCTATTTTCAATTACCCTTCAACAAGAGAATTTGATGACTCTATAGTCTTAACTAATCAATCCAAGTCAAGAATATAAAAAGCTCATTTAAAATCCTCCCAAGCATTTTATCAAACACTTGGAAGGTATAAAATACAAAGCATAGAAAATTAATAAGAGAATATTAAATCTAAACAACCAATTGCAAACATCAATGAAAAAAAAATGAAGGAAGAAGCGATAAATATAAAATACCTCAACTTGCATTAATAAGAAAATTGAATCTAACATGGAGAATTCATAAACTAAATTGGAAAAATAGAGAAATCAACAAGAGGAATAGATGAACTAAAATACTATAATAAATAAAAGTAGAAGAAGAACTAAATTAAAGCATAATAGAAATCTGAAATTGAGAAAGACTAAACCTAAAAACCTAAAACCTAGAGAGAGGAGAGAGCGTATCTCTGTAGAAAACTACATCTCAAACCCTAATGTGTGAAAATGAGAAGCGAATGAATGATTGAATGCCTCCTATTCTGCTCCACTCTACAGCCTCTAATCTGTCTTTTCGCGCTTGAAACTGGGCCAAAAACAGCCAAGAAATCGCCCCCAGCGATTTCTGATACGTGCAGCACGTGGCACTGTCACGCGTACACGTCGCCTAACAGCAAGGAAACTATGGCAAATTGTATATCATTTCGAAGCCTCAGATGTTAGCGTTCCAACGCAACTGGAACCTCCTCATTCGGACCTCTGTAGCTCAAGTTATGATCGATTTAATACAAAGAGGTCAGGTTTGACAGCTTTGCAATTCCTTCAATTTCTTGTATTCTTTCAACTTTTGCATGCTTCCTTTCCATCCTCTAAGCCATTCCTGCCCTATAAACCCTGAAAACACTCAACAAACATATCACGGCATCGAATGGTAATAAGAGAGGGTTAAAAATAGCAAATTTAAGGCCAAAGAAGCATGTTTTCAATCATAGCACAAAATTAGGAAGGAGAATGTAAAACATGCGATTTATATGAATAAGTATGAGAATAATGGGTAAAATCTATTGAATTAAGCACAAGATAAACCATAAAATAGCGGTTTATCAAGCATTCCACATCATTAGCTTCAACTGGATTCCTGGATATCTCTTCTTGAAATTTGCATACAGATGTCTAACACAAAACCTGTGGTCAACCCCAGGCAGAAGCTCTTCAAAAGTTGGCACCAAACCCTGTTTTGAATACAAAAAGGATGAGCATAGGTTGTTAAATGCTAACTACAACACTTGTACATTAAGGTTCAAAGAAAAAGACATGTACCTTCTGTTGGTCAGACATGAAGGTGCAGGTCCTGATTTTGTCAACTCCCAAGTCATCACATAGATGCTGGAGAAACCATGTCCATAAGTCCTTGGTTTCAGCTTCCACATCTGCATATGCTATCGGCAGGATTTGATCGTTTGGGTCCCAACCCATTGCAGTCAGGAGCCAACCTCCAAAAGGTGTTTTCAGAAAATAGCCGTCCAACCCAATCATTGGCCTACAAGCCATAAAACTCCTCCTACAAGCATCCAACATCACATAGATCCTCTCAAACCTGGGTCTTAAATCTACCCCTGACACTGGTCGTTCAGAAGCAAACTCAGGTGGTCTCTGGACTTTCAAATGTACTGATGACCCAGGGTTGGTTTTCAGCAACTCATGACAGTAGTCATACAACTTTCTATACTGCTCTACATATGTCCCCTGCAACTCATCCAGAGCAAACTGTCTGACCCTGGAGGCTTTAGATTTGGTCAACTCCACATTTCACTTTGTGTATGCTTTCCTCATTAGTGTGGTTAACTTAATCTTCGGGTTCTCAATAATTTTGTTCAAAAAAACTTTACTCATCCACTTTGCATGCATGATTCCAATCTTCAATTCCCTAGAGCAATTGTGCTTGTTGTTGCAACTCTTCAACTGCCAACTTCGCTCATGCTTCATCTTTCCACAATATGCGTACCACTCACAACCCTCCACACATTCCACTTTAACCCTCTTGAGATCCACCTTTGTGAATCTCAGACCCTTGCCACTACTGACAGCATATGCAGTGGCACAGTCTTTGAACTCCTCTCTTGACACATACAAAGTTTCCACCTCCCAAGTGTATTCACTCATGTTCTTCAACGGCCTATGAATCGGATACCTCTTTTCCGTGTCATTCTCATCATCACTAAATGGAATATCTAGGAAATCCTCACTATTATGACCTGCATCCTCATCACCAAATCCCCCTACAATTTTTTCTTTTCCAAGATTTCGTGCAGCTGGTTGTGAAGATTGACCATGAGACTGATTGGGTGTAGACTCTTTTTCCCTTTCTTCTGTGATGTTCACATCAACTAAACCTTCAGCTCCTTCCCTCTCATCATCACTGTTACCTAAATCAAGACTACCAAGACTGTAAATTGATGCATTCCCAGCAATTGAGTCAGAAGTCCATGAACTTTCACTCCCCTGGGTTCATAGTCATTATCTTCAGATGTCTCACTCCCCTCCTCCTCTTCTTTAACAGCATCAGAACTCCTAACAACCTCACATGATCCCTCACTCATAAACCCAACCTCTTCCACTTCAGTAGGCCCATCAGTAGCTGTCTTTGGCCCAAGCCCAACACCAGGGCCTTCATACACAATAATTGGGCTAGGCCCAGCTTGATCACCTTTTTCAACAGGAGCAGTAATTTGCCCAGGTTGCACAACTTCTCCCACTTCACTTGTCTTCAACTATATCATCCTTTACCCCAATTCTTGCCATATTCATTGCATCTTTGTTGATTTTAAGCATGGTCAATCCTTCATCTAACCCAGCATTCACAGCTTTATACCACATCGCAGCGATATCCTTTTTCAAATATCCCCGTCTACTCACTATTTCATACACCTCAATCAAACGCCATTCATCCTCATCACAATAGTCTACAATGGACGTCTCCCCACCCAAATACCTAACACAACCTCCTTCAAGCCGAAACCTCCCTTGGTGATAAATTTTAACACTAAAATAACTCATCTCTTCCGCTACTTTTCCTATTACAAATTTCAAACACCATAAAACAACGGTAATCAATGTGCAGAGCAGAAAGTGTAAATCAAAAGATTCTACTTACATCAACAACCCCAAACCCTAACAGCAACAATATTACAATCGCAAAAATCCTATGCATTAACATCTTTACTTGAATGAACTATTCCCTTCAAACAAAAATAAAACATAGATTGCACATACATTTTCACTCTGTGCTGTTTCAAAGTTTTCAGTACCACCAAGACGGGGCAAAGCTCTCGTGTGTAGGGAACACCAAAGCACGAACTCGCTTCAATCCGTCTTCTTCCTTTGTAATCGAGCGCGAAGAACAAAGGAGAAATAATTGATAGGGTTCAGGAAGTGTGGGTGGAGTGTGAAGTGTTTCGTTTTTCTTCCTCTCCTCTAAATGCAAGCATTTCGTATGGTAAAAGAAAACATTACGCGTGAAGAAAATCTCGTGTCAATACACACGTTTGGGGTTACTAACGTCTCGCATCCACGTAGGCAGCCACGTTAGTGTTCCGTCAGTGGAGTTAACGGAAGGCTAACATTGAATCAATTTTGGAACGTTGGGGACAAAAATAGGACTAATAAAACATTAGGAATAATTATAGGACTTACCCTAAACGTTGGGGGACAAAAACAATACTTTACTCATTTGTATAATTTATAAGTCGTGAATTAATTCGTTAAAATTTTCTTTTAGTTTTTCTTTTTAATTATTTTATTGGAATTAAAGTTCGTCTTTTTAAATTTATATAAACTTATGACTTTAGTATTTAGGTATTTAAAATGTATGGTTTAGGTCTAGGTTTTAGGGGTATGAGTTTATGACTTTATAGTTTTGGGTTTTTATTTTTTCTGGAAACTCCTTTTAAATTGGATTTAAATATATTTGCCATGAAACATTCGTGATTTTCCAATATTTTTTGCTTTGTTGGTTGAACCACGAAAATTTTGTGCATCGATTTGTACCTGGATTTGTGCATGTGGTTGTGATATTCTTTTTGCTTTTTTATGATGGAGTTTTCTCCATTTTGCGTTTTAGAAAGATTCATATGCAGAAATTGCTGGAGATTCTATTTATGCTACCCAAAACAAATGCTTGGTGATTATAGAAGGCACATAATGATATATCAAATCCAGTAAGGTACTCGACCATTACTTAAAAAATAGCAGTATTTGCTACAAATTAAATTCTTTGTGCAGTTTGTAATTAACAGTGACTTTTCTGCAAGACATAACTTTTTCGTAGAAGAAGGCCCAGCGTCTGAATGAAAAAAATACTTTAACTGATACTTTCTTTCAGTTAAGTAACTTGAATTTTGAGAGCTGGAGGACGATGAATTTGATAAAAGATGTGCAAAAAATATGGTTAGTGGAAGTTATAAGGAACATCTAGTTGTGTAGAAATGAGGTTATTTTTCAAAACAAGATAGCGGAAGTGGTAAATTGTGTTGCTAAGACGTTTTATTGCTTTAGAGAGTGGTGCAAAAGGTAACTCGTGTTGTTGATGGCTATGTCAGATAACATAGGAGTTACAAAATTGTATTTTATGTTTCCTGTATGCTTCACTTAATGTGTTGAGCTCATTTTCCTTCAAAAAAAAATTTATCATGAAAGAACCAAATGTTAGCATGTTTCATAGAAATCAGGGGATTGTTGGTTGAAATTATTTGGTCTGTTTTCTTTGGTTTCTGCTATGTGCTGTGATACGTTAAGAAGTAAGATAGATTAATGATAACCGATTAATGATGGTACACATGTTTTAAGATTTTTTAAATTGTATGGTAAAATTTCTATCCCTTGCTTATCATGTTGAACTGAATACGTTTGCTCAATTTTCTTCTTTCATTGGAACATTTCAAATTTCTTAAATATGAGCAATGTCCCGGGACAACAAACAAAACCATTTGATTATGAAATTCAGACATCTCTTTTTATGTTCTTTTCAGGTTTTTATGATTGTTGTTACTGATGGGAGCATATTTCCGGGACTTGGAGGTCTTGGAGTTCATGGAACTGGCATTGCCATTAGGAAGCTTGATATGTATGTTGCAGCTGTTGCGATAAGTCCCCATATGATATAATGTTGCATATCACAAGTAAGATTGCATATTATGTGATCACATGAGTTTTCGTTTTTGGGATACTGTTGGTGAGTTATTTCGCTATTTATCAATTTTTTTGGGATGTTCTTGGTTTTTCTTGATTTTTTTAAATAGGCTAATAATATTACAATAGATCAATACCTTTAAGCTACCGTGTAAATAATGAAAATTAAATATGATTATTATGCTTAATTATGAGTTTTAATAGTATAGTATGTGTAAATAACCACTGAGAAGATAGTTGGGGCATCGGAGATTTAATGATATCTTTTAACAAATTTTTTTAAGAATAAACTATGTATATAATTAGTATTGGTTGAGTTCTTTGTTCTTGATTTATTCATTCTTTACTGAAAGTTTTTTTAATATGTTCTGAGTGTGGTATTGTTGTTGCTGTTACTGTAAGATGAGTATTATTGTTGACAGATGATAAATTTCTTTGTTCAATTTTGGACTTGATTATTATGCACTTAGAATATTTATATTTTGCAATATGGTGACTGATTGATTCGAATCTTTTAATTTTTTTCTTTTTTCTTTATAGATTTTCATATTTATCTGAAATATTTATCGGATCATCTTTTTTTTTTCTAGACGAAGGATGCATTGGAAAAGAAAATAGTTAGAGTTCTACCGAAATTTAACTATTGTTGTGTGTGTTTTGAGTTCTAACCCTGTAGTATGATGTTACTCTCTTCAGAGATTCGAAAGTTCTATTTTTAAGTAGTAGTGGAAAATTATGTTTCAATCTATCTTTAATTTTCAATACTTCATTTTTTAGCAGTAGTTGAAAAGCGTGTTTGAATCTATCGTTAATTTACAATTCTTGGTTCTCCTGTAATAATTGTTTTGCCTACAACTTCCAAATATTTGTCTCGTGGATCTTAATCTATATTTATTATAAATTGTTGGACACTTTGCATCTTAACAATTTTTTCTTTTTATTAGACTGTTCTTCCTCTTATTTCTTTTATAATGTTAATTTTTTTACTATTAAAGTATATAATTAATTAAATATACTAAGAAGCAAGTCTTATTAGTGTTAGCGGTGATTAGTTTAGCGACGTAAAGTTTAGAATTCAACAATTGAGATTTGGGCTTTGAAATTTTGGTGATTATGGAATTTATATTCTTATTTTTATTTTTTCATTTGACAGATTTATTTGCTTTAACTGTCATTGCTAATGTTATTGGCATCAATGATTACTATTAGTTTAGAAGAAATTTTGACATGTTATTAATATTTATTAAATTGTGATTTACGAGTGATTTTTTTTTATAAATATAGGGTGTGATTCTAAAAGTTATTGTTATTACTTCTGGTTGCACAAAAGTTGCACTAAAAATTAGGGAAGAGTTTCAAAATTTTTTTCTTTTATTCAATTTATAGAACTGCATGAATTTTATATATTGAGACAAAATTTATTGAGATATTATTTATCAATTTTAAGTTTTTTTTATTATCATGTAGTTTTTTTATAATTCTTCAACAAAGAATTTTTGTTTTATTAATTAGTGTTTTTGACATTTATATTTTTGCTAATTATGTTATGTAATTTCATTATAATAAGATTTGTAATTATCTAAATTATGCTAAGGGTTGTATTGAGATTTTGGTATTGAATAAAAGGAAGTACTACAATGAAAGCAAAATTTTATTTTATCAGACTTGAACAATACTCATGAAAGATAAGGAGAATATTTAATTAATACATAAATTATTAATACCAATATAAAATAAAAAATTAGTTTTTCTCTTTATTTAGGTGAATTATGTTTTTCTCTTTCGTTTATTTCCTCTCTTTATAGTTTAGGGTATTTTGTCTTACTTTACACTAATGGTAGTATAAATCTCAGTATTTTAGTCATTGTTGTTACACTTATTTTTTGTCCGTTAGAATATCTAGGTGCTTAATTTATATTGTAACAGGTTATTATAATTTTTTTTTCTAACAGACAACTTTGTTGATTTATTTTATGTGAATATAATTGTTTTATTTGAGAAGTAAAGTATTTTTGGTTCCATAAAGGATTTTTCTACAATCAATATTTTTGTGTATACTTAGATCGAATTTTTATCACATTAGTTTTATTAATTTTTTTTACATAATGTTATGTATTATGCTTATAAATTGAAAACCGTTAACTTATTATTTATCTCGACTACTTGATTAATGATGTTCTGTATTTTATCTATGTAATTCTTATATTTGAAAATGTTATTTTTTATTAAATATTAAGAACTTTTTGTGATTATAATTTATTGGAAAGGGAAACTTTTTTTTCTTTCTTTCCTTTTTTTCATGTTTTCCTTATTTTTAATAGCATCATCTGTTTCGTTTTATTTTTTAAATTTGTAACTTATTAAAATTTCATGACTTTCTTTAATTTATGATTATTTTTTCTTTTTGTTGCATCTTCTTTTGTTAATTATAATTTTAATTATTCTATTGATTCCTATAATTTTATCAAATTTATAATTAGGTCTCTATATTTTTTTAAATTGGATCCATATACTGCTTTTAATTTTGTAATTAAGTCTTTTTCATATTAAAAATATTAAAATTAATAAAATATTTTTTTCAAAAAACATGTGATCAAATATCTAATTAGGTTCTTAATTATAGATATTTTTGATATGCGAAAAAATATTTAGTTAAACCTAAATAAAAATTTAGTAAAACTATTAATTTAATTTAATAGTAATTCTTCACTTCATAAAATGAAACCCCTTTTTGGGTATCCAATCATGTTTTCTCTCATCTATTAATATATAATAAGCAACTAGTGCATATTTCTTCGTTTGATAAGTGTATAACTTTTGTACATGTTCCCTCTCATCTATTAATATATAATAAGCAACTAGTGCATGTTTCTTTGTTTGATAAGTGCATATTTCTTTAGTTGCCAAATGACAGCAAGAGAAAACAAGTAATAAAGTCATGTGTTTGGACAATAAATATTTTACAAGCAAAATGAGTATAATCTATTTAAATTATTCAAAGTAAATATTTTATAAAAAAAATGGCACATCAAATTTTTTAGGATACTATTTAAATAGCTAGTCCTACGCCCTAGGTAATAAGCATTTTATAAAAGTTATATCTCCTTATCACTTTCTTCCCATCAACTTCATGCAGAACCTAAAAAATGGGAAGAGAAATTTGATTTACTAACTAATGTGACTCCAAAAAAGCTTCAATGGCATTTCAAAGTGTATATTGTTAAGATATGGGAGGTTCCAAGCAAATACAATGAGAAAGAAATTGGGTCAATTGAAATGATTCTCCAAGATGCAAAGGTATCATTCTCACACTGAAATATGTATTTTTTCTATTTATTGTTGATATTTTTATAGTAGTGTGATACATGAAATAGAAAAAATACATTACTTATTTCCAAATCTGTTTGTAATGCTAAAACAGGGTGGTAGAATCTATTGCACTATTTCTTGGGGGTTGGTAAAAAATGGCATGGTGCCATTCTTGAGTTTCAGATGTACACAATGACTAATTTTATTGTGTTCAACCACAAGTATAAGGAGAAGAATGGTGTGAGTAGGATAGTATTGACATTCTCCCAGAGGACTTTGGTCAATCATGTTAAGAAGCCAAGCTTTCCCCTTAAGACTTTCTGTCTTAAGTCCTATGTGAATTTTCTAACTGCTGACAAATTACCAGATTCTGAAATATTTGGTGAGTATCATATATACTTATAGGGTAGATTATGCATTTAAAAAAGTTTGGGTTTATGTTCCACAAAAGCTAATACCATTATTAACAAGTGTAGATTTGATCGGAGAGGTTGTTGGTAAGGAAGATCCTAGGGACTTGATCACTAGCAAAGGAAAGGAGACTAAGCGATTGGTTATCATCCTTCAAGACCTCGAGTATGTATTATATACATATTTAAAGGTTTAAGTTAAAATTGTTTTCTTGACAAGTTATGGTAATAGAACCTTATCCTTGATACTCAGAAACAACAGGATCAATTGCAGTTTGTTTGATGAGTTGATTGACCATCTCCTACTGCACCTTGAAGAGGAGAGAGCTGAACCACTTATTGTTGTGCTGTAATATTTTAAGGCAACAAGGTGGAATGGGAAAACATCGGTGCAAAACAACTTTGAAATTTCGAAGGTCCATATTAATCCCGAATTAATAGAAGTCATCCAATTCAAGAGCAAATTAGTGTTGTAGATCTTCTATATGTTTTGATTTAGGAAAAAGGTAAACACTTTAATTTTATCTAACATTTTGTGACCATTAATGATTGTAGGTTAAGTAGTCCTGCTGCATCAAATCCAACCAGGATCAGCCAGGTGTCATCTCCTAATGCTTGGTCTGCCTTAGATGAGTTAAAACATGGAAGTGTGGCTATCAAGACAATAGAGGAAGCTCTCAATTCTATGGAGGTCTAATGTGGCTAAATTTTACACAATAAATTTTGATACTGATGCATAACACTGTTGTAAATTGATAAAAACCATTCCTATTCAAAATCATTGATGACTCATATCCTATATTATTTTCACATCATTGTAGGAAGGTCCCATATGGATATTAGGGACAATTGTATCCATCAATGCGGGAAAGGATGATTGGTTTAACAAATCTTGCAAAAGGTGCTTTAAAAAAGTTGAAACACCCATTGAAAACAGATATGAATGTGACAAGTGGGGACACACACGAAACAACGGCTCTTAGGTACAAATTAGAGATAACAGTGCACGATGGAATAGGGAGCACGTCACTACTCCTGTGGGATAGAGAGACCATACAGTTGTGTGAAAAGACAGTGAATAAGATTATTTGTGACAATATAAGTAAAATTTGAGTTCATAAACTCACATTCCTTTAAAATTACACTTAATTATGTTGCGTATTTAGGAACCAGAACACTGAAATAGTTGTTTTGATCTATGTACTTGGTCAGGGAGTTGGAGAAGATGATTACCCACAATTACTGGACAATATGATGGATAAACGAGTGTTATTTAAACTAAATGTGAAGTCTAGCAATATAAAGCAGTATGATCCAATGTACACAGTGATGAAAATTTGTGACGATGAGGATATTATCATGAAAAACATCAAAGAGCTTTCCCAATAAATTGGTTGCTAATGAAGATGTAATTATCTCAAATTACATGTTCCCACACACATTGTTGTTCTTACTTTGGTAAATCTTTAATATGTTATCTAATTTTTAATAGGATTTGTCTATTCTTAGGACCATGACTACAGCAACTTGGTTGACATTTTGGACATTGTGGTCAATCTTACGAGTGATACTGATACTCATCTTACTATGGTCAGTTATCTAAACACTTGATAATGTGATTATATCTGCATATGATAAAGAAAATGTGCATTATCTTCTGTACGCATATTTTTTAGTGTGGTGGGTCTTTATATAATTTTTTCTAGGTGAAGGATTTTACTGAGGAAAGTGTTTCCAACCTCAAGTTCAAAACACCAGCTAAGAGAACTACCAGCGGTGTAAAAATTGGCAACATCAATATTAACCTGATTGAGGAGGAAGGACAAAACTCTACTAATAGGCTCAGGAGCAAGGGGACGAAGAAGCTGAAATCTCAGCTTAGTGATTCTGATGTTTAATAAAATTAGACAACTTTGTTAGTAGTAGCTAATTTGCCTTGTTGTTATGACATATATCTTAAACCCTCTTTATAGAACTGAAATTTCTGTCTAGAGTAGAAGTTTCGTGATGAGCAGAGTATAATACTATATATTAGAATATGTGTTTTGTAAACTATATGCAGTTCGGTGATGAGCAGAGTATGATACTATATATTATAATCAGTGTTTTGTGAACTATAATAAAACATCCTCCAATATATATACTTAAACAATTAGAAAAAGGCGTGAACTAAAAATCAAATGCCACAATTGAATAATGCACATTGAGTTAAATTTAATGAATATGTATTTAAGTTATTGATTTGATCTATTATTTGACAGTTAAATAATATGCACTTTAGTTATGAGTTCGCTATGAGTTGATATTTAGTCCCAAATCTTAAAATTTATATTTTTAATAAGATAAAGATGTAATTGGAGAAGAATAAATAGGATAAGAGAATAAATTAGATGGTGACATTTAGAAAAATCCTTCATAAATTCGATATATCAGAAAAAATACATAATAGCACTTCCAAATTTCAACCATGAGCTAATTGTTTTAAGTTTTTTTTTATCTAATTAAAACTAGATAGCTAAAACTCATGGAGTTGGATTTGATTATTAACTGTTGACAACAACAAAGAAAATCATGGAAAAACTCACAAATGCTTTTTATTATTAATTGTTTAAGTCTCATGTGGTATTCCAAAACTTAATGACAGTGAATGAATACAGTAAGTTGGAAAAAGTTGAAATACTTTGCATGAAGAGTGTCAAGTCCAATTTTTGTTGAGAGAGGAAATAAAGTACACATGATCACATTGTCAATATTGGATGTAGTGCCAAATCTGAACAACTTAGCAAAAAGTGTGTCAAGTCTAATTATTCGGGACATAAGAAATAAAGTAACCTGCTCAGATTATCAATGTTGGAGATAAGTATGCCTAAATAGTGAAGAAAGTTATTAGCGTGTTATTATAATGGAGGTTACATTATCAAAGCCTTGATGAAATAAAAAGTAATTTAACCATGTCATACTAATGATACTATGAGTAATAATTCAAAATTTAGAACAGGCTGCTAATGTATAGATCTATGCTGCATAAGGTAATCTTAAAACAGATTTAAAGAAATTAGGATACAAATAAGCTCATGTGTACTAAATTTGATTTTCCATCCAGTTTGGGCTACATCTCACTAATACATCTATCAAGAAACGAGCTTAATAGGAGATTTTATCAAAAGTAGGCATTTAAGGTCCTACCATTATATAAATTTGTAGTTTTATTGGTCATGAAGTCTTATGCTACACACTTACCATGCTAAAGGTTCTAACTCATTACAAGTAATGAATTAAGAAAATCATTGGTGTCTGAAGTAAACAAATCATGAAGTCTTATTCTATACCCTACATTCAGAGTCTAGGTACAACACCAATCCAAGCTCTATTTGTATGCTGTTCAGACTCACAGAAAAATTTTTTCCAAACTAGCAATCAGTCAATGCTTTCACAGGTTTTAAGGTTTTTAAGGAATGCCATACATATCATATTATCAGTAATAAGTCAGAATTTAGATCATACTGCATAATGAGTGGTCAGAATTGTGTGACTCAGTGATGTAAAAGGTGATATTAAACCAGTTTTCAAGAAACTAGGATAAAGATAATATTGTGGATACTAAAACCATTTGTTTATGAAGTTTGGGTTAGAGTTGACCAATATAGAAAGCAAGAAATAGTGTTAACAATGGACATTTATGATTTTTAATATCTGGTGGAGGATTTTATCAAAACTAGGTGATTATAACCAAGATAATTTTGGTCGATGTAGTTATATTGGTCAGCAAGTATTATGTTAAACACTCAACGTGCAAAATTATTGTGCTCTTCTTACCCAAATTTACTTGGTTTCTTTTTATTAATGAGTGTCCCCAAATAAATAGTTTCAAACTAAAATACAAACATATAAAAAAGATATAATGAAAAAAATCAAGAACAATGATTCAACAAAATTTAACATAGTTTTGGTAAAGCACTTTATGAAAAATATATTTTTAAAGAGAAAAGATTATAAATTGAAGAAGATTTTCATGTTTTCAACAAAGATATCAAAATATTTTGACAAATGAAACAAGTTCTATAATGAGTGTTCAGTCAGGTTCTTATTCATGGTAAAACATTTCATGAAAAAGCATTATTTGATATTACTTCTTTAAAAGAATGGAGAAAAATTTCTATGTTTCCAACAAAGATATCAAATTAACTTCACAAATAAACACTCTAATCAAATGGTAAATATTCATAGAACATATATCATAATAAGAAGGGATTAAGAGTATAGGTACAACACCAATTTAAATTCTATCTGTATGGTGTTCAGACTGACAAAAGAAATTTCTCCAAACTGGCTATCAATCAATGCTTTCACAAGGTTTGAGATTTTAAGGGATGCCAGACATATCATATTACCAGTAATAATTCAAAATTTAGACCAGACTGCATAAGAAGTTGTCAGAATTGTGTGGCTCAATGTTGCAGAAGGTGATATTAAACCAGTTTTCAAGAAACTAGGATAAAGATAACATTGTGGATACTAAACCATTTTTTAAGAAGTTTGGGTTAGAGCTTACTAATATGGGAATAAAGTGCTCTGATCACATTGTCAATATTGGAGGGACACATATGATGATAATTAAGAAATTTATACTATAGGCGAAAGACTAAACGAGGCTCTATTTGTATGGTGTTCTGCCTGATAGAAGAAAGTTCTTCAAAACATCCATCACTCAATGCTCCCATGAATTTAGAATCAACTAAGGGATAACATATAAAGATAGAGAGATTAATAAATCAGAAAGTAGAGCAGGCTGCGTAAGGACTGTTCAATATAGGTGATGTCTGATGCTGCAGAACTTAATCTACAAGTAATTTTTAAGAAATTACGATAAAGTCAAGTTGGTGAATACTGAACCTAATTTTCGTATAGTTTGGGTATGACCTCACTAATAAATATAAATGAATAGAGTAACTTGCTGATTCATGATTCTTAAATATAAACTAAGAAAAATTACTAACAAAATTGTTTCAAAATTTTGTCAAAAATATCATCTCGATTGTTGAATATAAATTTTTTAGTAGGCCTAAACTAAGCAGGTGTAGTGGCACAAACCAAGTAAAGTACTAAATAATTTATTATGTTGAGGTGTATAGTTGAATGTAGTTATTAAATCACAAATATTGATAGGATGTTTTATGATTCATGTTGACATATTTTTTGTAGCTTTGGTAAAGCATTAGAGGAAATAACTTTAGTTGAATAAAAAATTAGAATAAGGGAAGTTTTTCAGCAAGTCAAAGAAAGTTAGAAAGATAACAACCTTTTATGAATAGTTTATAAAATATATACAACATATTTATACTAGAAAAATACAATGAGCCTCCCTAAAAAAATATCATTAGGGTGAGAGTCTCAAGTATTTCTTAAGTGAAGTTGGAATGATAGCCTTTGTTTTCTTACAAACAAAATCTATACTAAAAGAGTCTACAAAAAGAGATGTAGTTATCAAGGTTATCATATTGGTGCTAAACAATAGAATTATTTATTATTTTTTTCGATCCCAGACGGTGAAATTTAAAAGCAGAGAATTAATGCCTTTGGAATTACTATAGTTATGAAAGTGGATATTTTGACTAATGAATGCTAATAAAGTATAAGAATACACATTTTTCTATTACAACAATAGTTTTTGTCAGCACATGGGAATTATACTAAATAAGTTAAAAAGAAGTGTCATCGATTTCGAACTAAATAAAAGGGAACACACATTTATTACTTTTAGTAAGATTCAATAAATTAAGTTATCTGAATATATATATATATATATATATATATCTAAAAAATAATAGATGTATTGTTTATAAAGCTTATTTTAACAAAGTGAAAAAACTGACCAAGAAGATATACAATTCAGGAAAATTTGGAAACTGTAATGAAAGACAGGTAGGTGAGAGAAAAAGTATTATGAAAAAAATCAAATAAATTATGTATTGAAAAACAAATTCTTTGTCAAAACTATATCATGTGTGACCCAAGGAATGTGTTAACAAGAATATTTTATTATATAGTAGTAATATAAAAAATGAGTACTTTACAAACTATTGCTCGTTAACTCACCCCTTTCAAATGTGAACATACACATCGGCTATTCCTTGATTAATCACCACCGATAACACATCGCAAACATGGATATTATCAAAGTACCAACAACCCAACCATTACCTAATAACATGTCAACCAGAATTTTAAGCTGTTTGTCTACAATGGAAGGTGCAACAACGAAGAAAGCACAACTACCTTATCTCGGTCAGGACATACTTTTGAAGATATTTACCAAGAGTGATCTAAAGACGGTAGAAAAATATAGATGCTTAAATAAGACGTGGAATGGTAGGCTTTCTATCCTAATGTTTGCCAAGCAGAATTGGTTCGAGAACAAAGACAAGAATAGGAATGTAATTATTGAAGTTGGTCTTCCATCTATGGAAGAAAATTTCATATGGTTTACAAGAACCAATATCGATTGTCCTCAGCAGATCCCTCTAAACATTTCGATTGTGATAAATTAATTTGGTTGGCACTCGATTATTAGTTCTCGCCACGGTGTGCTCTGTATACGGTTCTCTCAAGAAGGATTGGATTCTAGTCTCCTAATTTGTAATCCATTAATTCAACAATTTCATAATGTTTCTAATGAGGTAAGACAGCACTGTTGCCATGTAGTTTCTCTTTATGCATTTGGATTCCTGAACCATTCAATAGAATATTGCATTGTTCATATATACAAGAAACACTACTCAGATACTAATATATCATGGAGTCTCTATAGTTCAAATGACAATGATTGGACTCATTCTGGGATTGCTTAGACCTAGGTTCAGAAACTAGGCCCCAAATCAATTGTGGTCAATGAATTTGTATATTGGATTGGATGGAATGGTCTTAACTTCACTGATTCTTCAGTGATAGTAGTGTTCTCACTACAACAACGGATGTTCTATCAAACCGAAGTCACAATTGAGGCGAAGTCCATAGACCATGCACTCACGCACTTTTACGACGATGTTGGATTTATATAAACTGAAAAAGTTGAATATAATAAAACCGTGTTAGTATGGCCTATTAAGAGAGATTCCCAGAATCAGCTTTGGTGGGAAAGGAAGCTTAGGATTTCAGGTCTTGGCATTCCTTACAATCCCACCATGTTCCTTGAGAAGGACATTATTTTGGTTATGGAATTTAGGACAATGTTTGCAAATGATGCTAAAAAGACAGACATCTTGTTTTCAAAAATGAGGAACCACTTTGTAAGGAGGAAGCATTTATTGCACCAGAGCTGGGAGGATCATGTGTCCGTAAACTCAGCCACGCTTCACGCAAACAGTCTTTATATGGTGTGATGATTTGTCAAGGCTGGAGTAGTTAAATAGTATGCTGATTGTGTTGTAGTATCTAGATCTTAAGTTGTTAGTTTATGGTTTAGTGCATAGAATCATGGTTTACATTAACGTCTTTAGAGTCATTAGGCATTAGTTGTTAGTAAAGCCAGATGGGTATCCCCATTGTATGGAGTGTGTCTTTAGTTGTCTTATGTTGTTTAAGTGTTAGAGTTGTATGTTCCTTTCTAATTTGTTGTATAGTTCATTCAAATGTGTGTAAGTTTATTAGTACTAAGCTACTTTGTTTTATGTTATTGTTATTTCTCATTTTTAAATCAAGTCATCATTCAGATCTCATGTGTGGATCGATCTATCTATTACAAAGTTTAACAAGTAATATTTAATTAAAGATTATCCACTCATATTTAAACTATTATTCCACAACTAATTTTAACATATTCTGCAAAAATTGGTAGTAGAAATAATAGAGGTTCAAAGTTACACATGGTAGTTTCATCTTAAAATAAACATCAACCTCATGTATCTGACTTTCAATTTTAGGTGATCTTTAAAAAGAAAGAATGTGACGTATAAAAATAAGTGAATTATATAATAAATATGTATATGATGTATCCTACTTGCATTAGGGTATATTTATGTATCATTCTTTCAATGTCCGTATATGCAAATTGTTTGGATAAAAAAATGTAAAAACCAATTTAAAAATGCCAATAACCTATAACAATATTATATATATTTTCAAATTAACAGTATAAAATATACACTTCACAAACGAGGTGATGCCACATCGGCAGTGAAGCTTAGATCGTTGGGAAAGTGAGGAAACGATGGTAGAAGGTATAACCTACCATCAACAAACGAGGTGGCAGCATTGATTGTGGGTGACTTTGATCTCGAAGAAACAGATAGAGATATTGTTGTCGAGACTCGAAGTGGAAGACTTCAGAGAATAAATCAGCTTAATCCTTCCTACTTAGATTGCAGTATCCTTTGTTGTTTTCTTATGGGAAGAACAGTTTCAAGGAGCATATACCTCTTATCAAAAGACGTACTAACTCGACCAAGGGCCACGAAGATGTAACGATGAAGGACTTTTTTGCATTTAGGATACAGGAAAGGTTAGCTGATGGTTCTCCATTACTGTATTCAAAAAGATTATTCCAATAATTTTTGGTGGATGGATATTCTGTGGTTGAGTCTGCTAGACTAACATACATTTGATTAGACAAGGATAAATTTAGGTGTGAGATGTACAATGGAATAAGTGAAGTTGTATTGATGGGTGAAACAACACCTTCATCAAGGGGTAAACGTATCATACTTTCGTCATGTTTCACTGGAGGGCCATGATATATCATACTAAACTATCAAGATACTATGACAATTTGTAGGGTTGTTGGATACCCAGAGCTTTTCTTAACCTTTACTTGCAATCCTAAGTGGCCTGAGTTTAATTTTCTAAAGAATAGGGATCTAAATGCTGAAGACCGTCCTGATATGGTATGTCAAACCTTTAAGGTCAAATTGGATCGTCTAATCCAAGACATCAGAGAGAACAATATATTTAGAAGGGTCGTTGCAGGTAAAATTATTTGTAATCTGAAATATATTTTGATGTTTACTTAAGGATTGTATTGTCTTATTTCCCCCGGTACAATGTGATATGGTTTTTAATTTTAATTATTTATGGTCAACTCAACTACTCACCTTGAGAACATTGTATAAGAATTATATTACGCACAAAATTTGGACCGGGGACCGATGAATAATCTAAAAACCACATGCTCCTTCATTTTATCAAATTACTTCATACTTTCAAGGTTATTCTGTGAACTAAATTTGTTTAATTGTTTCAGTTGTCTATACTATCGAATACCAGAAGCATGGTCTACCCCAAGCATACATCTTGGTCTTCTTACATAGAGATGACAAGTATCCAGCTGCAGATGATATTGATCAAATCATAAGTGCTGAAATAACAGATAAGGATAGAGATCCACTATACTATGAAGTTGTAGAAAAAAACATGATGTACGGTTCATGTAGGAGCATCAAGAAAGACTCACCGTGCATGGAGAATGGAAAGTGCATTAGACACTTTCCTAAAAAATTTGTCAACAACACTACTATTGACGATGATGGATATCCTATTTACAGGCGAAGAGATGATGGAAAGACAATTAGCAAATGTGGGGTTGAACTTGACAATCGTTATGTTGTCCCACACAATAAAAAACTTCTTTTGAGATATGGGGCACACATTAACGTTGAATGGTGCAACTAATCAAGATCAATCAAATACTTATTCAAGTATGTTAATAAAGGAAACGATCGAGCAACTGCTTCGTTTTACAACAGTAGCACAACCGATGTAGAGAATGATGAGTGTGATGAAGTTAGCATGTATTATGACTGTAGATATATATCTCTATGTGAAGCACCTTGGAGAATATTTGGGTACAGAATCCACTTTAGAGACCCTTCTATGGTACGTTTGGGGTTCCACTTGCCAGGTGAGCAACCTGTTATTTTTCAAGATCATGAAAATCTAAAAGATGTTGTTAAGAAGGCTTCTGTGAAGGAATCTATGTTTCTTGGATGGTTCAAGACAAACAAGAAGTACAGTGAGGCTCAGAGTTTGACATAATCAGAATTCCCATCCATTTTGTGTGGAAGCCACTGCCAAGGAAATGGTTCCCACGCAAGTCTCATTCAGTTATTGGACGGATATTCTTTGTGCCTCTAGGATCAGGAAAAATATACTATGTTCAATTACTCCTAAATTTTGTGAGAAGCCCAACCAGCTCTGAGGATATTAGAACTATTGACGGTATTCTATACCCTACATTTAGAGATGCATGTTATTTACAAGGTATTCTAGATGATGACAAGGAATATATCGATGCTGTTGAGGAAGCAAGTATCTGGGGGTCGGGTCAATATCTCAGGAAACTGTTTGCAACACTGTTGTTTTCAAACACCATAACTAGACTGGAACATGTGGGAAAACACATGAAAATTACTTTTGGATAATATCTTAATTAAACAAAGGAGGTTACTTGACAATCAAGGTAATTACTGACTACCACAAACTTTATTAGTTTATTGGTTTGTTTTCTTTGATATTATGAAAAAATTTAGTATTTTTAGTATAATGGTTTAATATAACTTTTCGCATCTAATGAGATTTGTAATTAACACCATATAAAGGATTAGTATAATGACTCAATCTAGGTGATGTTCTAAACTAAATTTCGTAAGATTCAAATATAGGTTTATTATTTAGGGTGAAATTTTGTTTATGACCATATCTGTACTAAAATGAATAGAAAGTGACATTATTCCCATTAACAGGTGTCTCCTTTAAAAGCATGTCAAATTCATTATAGCATTCAAACATGTCATGTAGTTTTATAAATAAACATGGGTTTTTTTTTCATACCTTTTGTTAGTATAACTGTAGAATTATATGATGTCACTTTCTTTTCAATAACCATCATTAATTGCATCACTTTAGTAAGAAAATTGTATCATTTCCAATGTTGTGATCAGATTTGCTGTATAAAATAGATTTAGCAAAATATCAGCTATAGAACACAGATTATAGGCACATGATACACTGAATTGAGGTAATAGCATGTTGGTCAAATACAATCTAATTAGCATGGAGTAAACCAATTTTCATTCTACGACTCTTTATTATGTGTCCAAGTTTGCAATTGATATATATTTTCAAAAGGTTATATTGATATATAAGTGTGGATGAGAACACTACTATCCAATTAGAATCACATGGAAAAAAACTATTATTATATACATCTATATAAAATAGTCGTTGATTGGTTACACTGATATATGAAGTATTGCTTTGGAACTAGAGTGGGATGGTTCACTAATATAATAGTATGAATATAAATATAATTAGCCTCATAATTTCAAATGATTCATAACTAATACATATATTCACAGCAATTCCATATATTTGAATTAGACTTATATATAAGGTATGATTTTTAGTATAAGATTGTTATATGTTTAATTTTTTATATCTCAGATATGTAGATTTTAAACCCACATTAAGCCAATTAGAATTATCATGGGAGCACAGGTATTCAAATCTTTAGTTTTTACATGGCCATATATGTAATAAGTAATTTTACATTCTTATCAATTGCCTTTTCATATTTGTTATTTATCAAAAATTAAAATTTGAATATTGTAGTTGTGCTCTAACATTTATATGTGTGACTAATGAAATTTTGTTTTAATACCTCAGATTTACATATGACAGAGACAGAAATAAGAGACTTGACTCTTATTGAAATTGAGAACTTATTAAAGGGATACAATAAGAGCCTAAGAGACATCCCTTCTATGCCATTCCCTAACATTGACATGTGTTATCAACAATTGATGTCCAATAGTGTCAATAGGCTTATTTGTGACGAGTTTCGTTATGATAGGCGACAATTGGTAGTAGAGCATGCAGATTTGTTACAAAAGCTAACAAATGAGCAGAAGCGAGTGTATAAACAAATATTAGCAGCTGCCAATAGTGGTGATGGTGGTGTGTTTTTACTATATGGATATGGCGGTACAGGAAAGACATTTGTTTGGAAAATATTAGCTGCTACAATTAGATCTAAAGATCGAATTGTCTTGATGGTTGCATCTCTCTTGCTCCCTGGTGGAAGGACAGCATACTCGCGTTTTGCAATCTCTATTAACTTTGAATATTTTTCAACATGTAGCATTAATCAGAACAGCCCTTTGGTAGAGTTGATAATTCGATGTAAGCTTATTATATGGGATGAAGCTCCAATGGTCAACAGATTTTGCATCGAAACACTTAATAGAACAATGAGAGAGATCTTAAGATTCAAAAATGCTAATAGTCTTCAACAACCTTTTGGAGGCAAGACTGTTGTATTTGGCGAGGATTTTCCACAATACTACCTGTCATACCCAAGAACAGCAAGCAAGATATTGTCAATGCAACAATCAATTCTTCATATATTTGGGATAGTTGCAAGTTGTTGTCACTAACACAGAACATGCAGCTGCGGGTGGACACTTTTGATGAAAGGAATAATGAGGTAAAACAATTTATTGATCAGATTTTGTCAATTGGAGATGGTCAGTGTGGTGATCTTATTGATGGGATAGACAAGATAAGAATTCCTGATGATATTCTCATTGATTAATGGGATGACCTTATAGTATCCATCTGCAAGGCAACATACCCGGAAATATTTCTAGGGGTAAATTGTGTATCACATTTGAAGGAAAGAGCTATACTTGCACCAACTCTACATATGGTTGATGAAATCATTAGCTTCATGATGAGTTTGAACAGTGAAGATTCTAAAACTTATTATAGTTCAGACACCGCATGTCAATTAGAAGCGCACAATGACTTATTAGCATCAGTTCATATACCCGAGTTTCTAAATAGCATTAGATGTTCAGGTGTTTCCAACCATGAATTAACATAGACCACTTAGCTGGACTATGTAATGGCACACAGTTGGTAGTTTCTAAACTTGGAAGACACATTGTTGAAGCAAGAAGCTTTTTAGGCAGTGGGAATGGTGATAAGGTATTCATACCACGGATGACCCTCACTCCATTCGATCATAGAATACCATTCAGATTTCAACGCAGACAGTTTCCAATAATGGTATCTTATGCAATGTCAGTCAACAAGAGCCAAAGTCAATTATTGTCAAATGTAGGGTTGATTCTAAAAAAATCTGTGTTTACGCATGGCCAACTTTATGTTGCACTTTCAAGGGTCATTCATAGGAGAGGTCTCAAGATTCTGATTTGTCATGATGAACATGAGGAGGAAAATAGACAATGTGGTATACAAGGAGGTGTTTAGGAATTTAAGCTAAAGTTATTTCACATAAGACACAGAGGTAAGACTAACCCAGTATACATGTATATTTACAACTTTTTCATGTTTTAATGCCATTTTTTATGTTTCGTGGTTAATACAAACTATAGTGAAATTTTTTGTTTATTTTGTAAATTACTTTTACGCAACAACTTATTGCTTAGAAGATTGAAAATTTTAACCCTAACTCTCATAAATTAACTCTAGCTTTTTAAGATTATAAATGCTTCATTTAAACACTCATTGAAGTCAATTTATTTTTTCAGACAGACAGTTGTACAACTTTATTTCAAAATAGAAATTCAGTCTGAATCATCAAAGTGCTCCAGCAATGATTACACATACAAGGTAATTTATAGATGATGCACAATGTGTTAGGCACATGTTCTTATCTACTCATTCAAGTTTATATGCAATAGGAAATTTACAACGTTTAGCTTTTTTTAATTTATAACATGTGTCTTGCGGATTATATTGCTTAATTATTTTTGAAGAATCTATGATAGCACATTTGTTTTAATGTTTGGCCATACAGTAAGAAAAAGCTATCATTTCAAAAAGCGGCTAAATTTTTATTATAAGCCAATCGGGGGAACAAAACTTATTTACAAAATATGCTCTTCATGTATTACTACCAGATAAGACAATCCCATTAATTTTAAAGTCAAGATTAACTTTCAAAATATCTAATTCTCAATGGAACATTCTGATTTCTTTTAAACTCAGTTTAATATTTTTTTCTGAAACGGATTTGCTAGCCAAAAGCTACAACACGTGTTAGGATTTTCTCCTATTATAGCCCACATTTTCTATCAACAAAATTTATAGCATTCACACTTTTGGTGCCAATTCAGTGTTTTGTTTTCAATTTCGCAAAGAGATTTATATTTTTATTACAAGTTTCTATTATTTATGCCTTTTCTTTTATACGAAAAAATATTTTTCATACACCAGTAAAAAAATACACATTTTTTTCAGTCATATTTCTTCAAAAATGGTAAATCACACTTACAATAAAAAATAAGAAGACTATAGAAGAATAGAAACCACTACATATTACATGACAATTTTTTTCAGCTTATTTTTAGACCAGATTAAATATGCATTTAATTAGCATAATTTAATTATTATGATATATTTAGTTTTACTTGAGCAACCCTTTCCCAACATAGAATTCATTTGTAACATAAATCTTCTATGTGATATTTCATCTAATGGAACAACTACAAACTATAAAAGATTCTACTAATTCTTCATGTAAACCAATTATATATAAACATAATTAACATCTCTAAGCAGCATTATATCCACCCAAATTCATTTCCATTTCATATGTATTAATCTTCATTTAACATTTTGCATACAACATAGTTAGATATCATGATATTTTTGGTTAAACATGAATGAGTAAGCAAGTAACTAAAGTATGGAAGAAGTCTCGTTACCATTGAATAGACCACTTATAATTAAAAATATTATATCACACCCATCATCAACAATTTCAGTATTAATGGAATTTTCTAAATCCGAATCACAACCAAGCGCCAATTTGTAACAACTACAAGACAAAACAACAACTTAAATCAATTATCTAACTCTGTTTTAACAAAATATAAAATTAACATTGGTAGAAAGGAAAAGATATGCGATGATTATGTTATTACCCAAACTTGGTGGTTACCAAAATAATCTCCATGGAGAAAATGTACAGTTTTCACAGTTTTTGTTTCCTAATTACAATAAAAAAAACAAATCAAAACCAAGTTCTACTTCCAGGAACTCAACTGTTATTGTGCTCAATAAATAGATTTAGTGAGAGGTTTGTACATACTACTCTGTACAAGGAGCCAGTCAAGTAATGAAGAAATTATTGTCATTTTCATCCAGTTGATTATTCCATTACAACATGATTTCACTTCATCACCTGCTCATTTCACAAACCAACCAACAATTGTCAATTACATATTTTATTGTTTCAAACTTTGAATGGAAACAAATATAAACATGTATAAATATTCATCAGATTACCTTACCTGCGCATATATGAAGCTATTAAGAAGTAGTTGAAAAATGGTTATGAAAAAACTTTTCCATTTTTTTGGTGTTTTCCTTACCACTTAGATGAAGATGAACCTTTTTATGAGCCAACGGTTTTTGAATAAGTGAAGTAGGTGGGTTCAACCAATTCATAATTAATATATAATACTATCTTCATAAATTCAAATTTAATGGCCTAGTGTTACTCTTTTTGGGCTAGCCAAAAAGTTGAACTTCTTTATAAGAAAGCATTTTATACCTTCTATACAAAATTTACATCCATCTTGCACAACTAAACAAACATTAATATTATAATATCTATATCCATTAATTAAATCCTTCCAACAACATTTTAGGAACTAAGATCTTAAAATGAGTATTCATTTAAGCATATTATTATTCAAACAAGATTCTTATAAAACAAATCGCATACAAAATTAATAAATAAATAGTCATTAAAATGTAACTAAATCTTTAGTAATAATAAACATGTATATAAAATTGTAAGTAGGAATAATTAATCATTAATAAATTTTTATGTTTAATTAGATTATTATGTGTAATATCACGTCACACATTATTTTACACAATAAGCAAATCATAAAATTTATTTAATATTATTATATCCCAAAAAATTTATTAAGTTTTGCACTATAATTCAGTATTAATTTTATTAAACATAAGTGTATATATGTAGAAAAAGATAAAATATACTGCGTAGCACCATCTGCGCATCGCATGGGGATACACTAGTTTGACTAAAGTATATGATCCTGTAATTTATTCTTTTCATCTGAATCGTCAATTTGGTTTGTCTATGTATTGTTATATTGCCGATTTTGATATTTGTGATTCTAAGTGTGTGTTTGGATTAATATTTGTAAATGAGAATTTTCATAAAATTAATTTTGATTAAAAGTGAATTGGTGTTAACGTGATTTATATTTGACAATTTTATATTAAAATAAATTGTAATAAAATAAATATTATTTGAATTATATTTTTCAAATTCATTTTTAAGTAAGAATTCACAAAAAAAATATTAATTTAAATAATTATTTTATTATTTAGTTTAAATATTTAAATAAATTTTATGAATCAATTGTATAATAAAAATTAATATTTAATTATTAAATTAAAAATAACATATATTTTTACATGTTAGTCGTACTTTTCTTCTTTTCAAGGTTAAACCAAATACAACCAATTGTTAATTTGACTAAAAGTAGCTTGCTTTCTCAAAAAATTGACTGTTTATTGTCATTTTTATCGTAACAGTTATTAATTACTTTTGTTGTGGTAGATTCAATTTTGATTTTCCGCAAGCTTACCTTATTTCTTAAATTTATTCTATAATTGATATGTTTTGAAGGAAAAAAATGTAATTATTAGTACAATATAATTTAAAATACTAATGTCTTCTTCTAATAGTGTTTAATTTTTTAATAATATATGCAACAATTTATATATAACAGCCGATAATAATCATTTAAGAAAAAAAATTTGATGACCTCCTTAATAATGCAAAGTCACTTAATACTTGGCTTTTTGTGTCAATAAAAATAGATAAATCTGTAAAAAAAAATCTATATCATGGAAAAAATTAATTATTCAATTAAAAAAAATAGTTAAGATTACGAATAATAATTCTTTTATAATATTAAAATATTTTTTACACAGTATTATGATGTTGATTAATGATACTTAAATTTTTTATTTAGCCAAGTTTAAAATAATTGTATAACAATCTTATCTAAGTTACGAAGGAAATGATGGAAAATTTTTTTTCTTTTGTTAACATGAGAGAATATAAGAAGATCTATTTTTTATTCGTTGCTTTCCATTTGTTTGTTGGTTTTATTAACCAGGTTATTTTTACATCCCTAACGTATGAAATAAATTAAAAGTTAATTCTATCTTTGAAACGTTGTAATAGTCATATGTACATGGTTATAAATATTATTTTTATCTGTTTTTATTTTTATTTTTATTTATTTATTTTTTGTGGATTTACACGCTTTTGTCTCTAGTTTAATGGATGTAATTGTCAGAAAATATCTGTTTTTATTTTCGCTAAAAAATTTGGTTAGCAAAAGAAATAATTATCCATCATCATAATCCTAATATACTAAGCTAATTATGAAAGATACAAAAGTTAAAGGGGCATTTTGGAAAGCCAACATTTATTTAAAAAAAATTATAAAAGATTAACAGATTGTTACTCATTATAATGAGTTTATTTGTATGCCATTAAGTAGTTAGAAAAAAACTTCTAGTCTCACTAGAAAAACAATGACATTTGTATACAATATGTACAATGGGCTTTTTATCTAACCCAATTATATTAGATAATAATAAACACCTAGTTAACCTAATTATAATCCCTAAATAAAATTACCCCAATTCACCCTCTTTTGACTGCGTTACCCTACCATCAACCCCCAATTCAACTCTTCCTCGCTGCTCACCAACCCCCACACCACCACCTAGCCATCCAAATTGTAACCTGCAGCAGCTTCGAGAACAAGTCCGGCTTGGAGAGCCCTCCACCCCCTCTTCGCGATCGAACATCGTCGGTGACAGCGATTTGGTGGAACGTTGGGTCCTCCCTTCCGACCCGAGTTGCTGCCCCCAAGCACCGCGCCTGTTCGCCCTCACCGGAAGCATCAACGGTGCACATTTTGTGACTGCGTATTTGATCCTTGTTCCGTCAATTGACCTGTTCCATAACCTTTTCGAACATCCATGGTGAGTGCTTTTGTTTTCTATTTTCATGATTATTCATTGAAGTTGCTACTTGTTTTACACAGTGTTTAAGATGCTTAGTTTTCTGAAACTACATGGTGAAAAGGCAAAAAATGAAATTTTATTATTTTGGAGCACGAGAAATTAGCTGTTGCTTGAGATTGTTGCAGTTGATTTAACAGCTTCACCACTTGACGTGAACCATTCACCAGGACCAACACGAACATCAGAACTATATCTTCCTCGAGCATCCACGTTAAGTGAGTTAGTTTCTTCCTTTCATGAAACAACACTGAACTTGCGTTTCTTAATGTAGAGAGTATATGTTGCTTGTTTGCTTGATTTTACATGATGAAAATGTAGTACATGGAATTTTAGTTTGTTCGAGCATGAAAAATTAGTTGTTGTTTGTAATTGTTGCAATTGGTATAACTTTTGAGCGGGAAAGGTGAAATAAGTTTGTTAATCTAGTTTAAATAGTATTTTATTTTCCCGACCCAGGTGGTGCTTTGGATGCGATGTAAAGTAAACCAACTAAACACTGGCCTTTTTTGGAACAAGCCACTGCATGGATCACCATCACTGCTCCAAGAGCTAAGGATCTTTCCCTCCGGGTCTAGTGAGGATTTCAAGTCCATAAGAGCTCTCAGTTCTGCATTTCCATGAACCAGCTGCACAATGGAAAATGCAACCAGAACAAGCAATGAAAGAAGGAAACCAAGGGAATTCATAGCTGATTTTGGTGTAAAAATTTGTCAAACATATGCTAAAAGAGAAACACCCGTATGATGCAGTATCCTAAAGAATCTAACTTTATTATTTGGTTCCTACTGTAACATGATTTTGAAACTTGACACCTTGCTTGATATTTCTTTATTATATATGAAGTTGCTGTTACTATTACTAGTCTATGATTTTGTAATTAGTTGATAGATGCTACTATAGTGGAGAAAATGGGAAGACTAGCTATGCTAATGAGAAACATTTTCAAAGCTGTTGCATAATTAATTGATATAACTTTTTTGAGTCGCTGACAGGCTAAAGTAAGATGGTGCACATTTGCATTTCTCTAATCTCATTGGATGGTTACTTTAGTAGGGTATTGGATGTTTGGTGTTCATGAAAAATATTTTTTGCCCCTTTTTTTTGTTTGATACATTAGTAGGTAATCAGATGGTTGGAACCATTCATATTCTAGCTAAAACGAACATTCGTCTAACTATGTCTTTATTTAGAGATTTATCTTTAGTTTTTCAAAGTGGAACGACTTGAAATTGTTAAGCATTGAGTTCTTGAAATTTGAACTTGAGTCAAGTTTTCATAAAGCATTCTGAACAGATGTTACAGCGAAAATGAACATCCATTTTTTCTGTGAAAGTAACCATCTAGGTTCTTACTATAACGAACATCCAGTCTTTATCCAGAGATTTATGTTTACTTTTCCAAAGTCAAATGACTTGAATTTGTTAAGCATTGAGTTCTTGAATTTTGACATTGAGCCAAGTTTTCATGAAGCGTCCTGAATAGACGCTATAGTGACCACGGTCTGAACATCCAGCTATATGTAAAGATGAACATCCAACATTTGTGAGTAGTGATAATCGTGTAATCAATAAGTGGGATCATATAATTAGAATGAACATCCGTCTTGTCTAATAAATTACCATCCGGATGGATACAATAACGGTGAACATCATTAATATTTAGAAACGAACATCCAAAATGTTTTTAAAATAAACTCATTCTTTCCAGACCAGATAACCATTTTCGTCTATAGTATCTAATACATGAATTACGTACTGAAAATCATGTCCAACAGAAATTAATTATTGTCGAATGAACTTAATAAAGACATGAACCCATCAAATTGGTGGGGCTCATTGCGGCCAACACGAGCACCGACCTCTAGAATCCAAACCTCGTAACCAAGATCCGTCTCTTCACTTTCAACCTCAATAACATCCGACAGTTGCATGGCCTACAATTCCAAAAAAAAATAAGATAAATATTTAGTGTATATCATTTGCTTGAAACCTCACTAACCAGCACAAACAATGCAACCATAAAAAAAGAAATCAAGTCAATCATTCTACCAAGCACAGAGACCAAAAAAGAAACCTCACTAACCAGCACAAACAATGTCACTATAAATCACATACATGAACATGCAGTAGATACAACTACCAAGCATATAGTCCAGACATCGATTTCAGAGCCAATGGTGACTAGAGTTGTTTTTTTTATGTTTATTTAGTTTTTATCATGTGTGATCATATGTATATTCCAAACTGAACATGCAGGAAGCATATTAAGTCGCCCATCCATTGATAACTAACTCTTGGCTATTTAATTTTCATTATCAAATTAAATCTTAATGATGATAATAACATTCACTGTTTTTCATATTCAACAATCTCATGCTTATACATGCAATTTACATTAAGTCATATAAATTCATATACCAATAAAAGTTAGTCCAAGAAAGACCTAGTTTCATCCAGCGTCATATTAATATGCCATGCTTAATTAACACATACAAATTCCTCATACATAAAAGCATACCATGGACATAAAACCTTCATAAATTTGGTTGAATCATGAATGTTTATGATGCATTTGGGTAAGCATTAAACATAAAAATAAATACGCCACTTGCATTGAGTATGAACATCTAATTCACATGAAAATAACCATTCATTATCAATGCATTCAATGAACGTTGCTCATTATATTAGATTCCTCACCCTCGACGACGTCATGGTTTGCTAAGTGTTCATGTGTATGTGATGAATTCTCATTGCCACCAGAAGATGGAACACGACATAGCGGTTCAACCAAATTGTACTCCATTAAAGAACTTCCGCAGAGTGATAATATGAAGACAAACCTAATATGTAAAATGTTGAGGAAAACAGGTTGAAAATGTATAATATGCTCAAAAGAAAGTGAGGTTTTCCACAATTAAGGAGCCTATGTAACTAATAAAGGAATAAATGCAATTAACGCGCAAACAACTTAGACTAAAGCAATTTAGAGTGAATTGAGGCTGGAAACCTTAGTTATTGCAATTGTGTATTGAATTTGCAAGGGTTAATCAAAATTAGCACAAAGAAAATAATCAAGGCAATAATAAAGAAGCCCACTTATTCATGTCAAAGAGTATAAAATAATCACATAAACACATCCCTTTCTTCAAAAAGTAATAATTTTGATGAAACCAATTTTAATTGCTCAAAAACTTCAAAGAACGAATGATGATGCATGTGATCATTTATGTTCAAAACCAATATGAATAAACCATTTCATTCAAATCACTCAATAAAACATGGTATGCACTTCTTAAAAATATACCAACAATTGATAACATCTAAATTTTTAACCAAATTGGTGTTTTGATAAAAAATCACAAACAAGTGCATAACAATATTTAAGCTCAAACATCATTAGAAATCACATAAAACTGCACAATTGTAAATTATAATGTCTCATGAGAATAGAATTTAAGTCAAATGCTGGCCATACATAAGAATTAAACATACAGATTTCATTTAGGCATTTCATGGAGCATATGGTGTGCATCATGTGTAAACAGAGCATTCAGTTCAATTGAAGCAGCAATCAACCCATAAAATTTAGCCAGCAAACACATTCAATCTAGCAATAGATATTAACAAGTCCTAAGCCTAATCTATATGCAGAAACCAGAATTAAAAGCAATGAAATAAATAAAATAGAAAGAACCTGGGACAAGGAAAGGGATGGAACCTGCGTTGATAAAGGAGAGAAAGAAGAACGGAGGCAGTGATGGTGTCGCAACGGCACAGAACTTAGCCGCTGCTGGGTTGTACCGGGGTGTTGCTCGCCGGAGCTGGCAGGCGCGAACAGGGGCGTAGGGCAGCAAACACGGCTGGGAGAAATGGGAAAAGAGGAAAGAAAGAGAAGACAGAGAGGGTGGGCGACGGTGGTTGGTTGGCTGGGGGTGATGGTTGGGGTGATCTAAGTTGAAAAAATGAAGAAGAGAGATAAGAGTTGGTTAGAGAAGAAGCGATGGAGAGAAAAGAGGTAATGACAGATTGAGAGAGGAGTTTGTTATTTTGATTCTATAATTGAGGGTAATCTTAATTTAATTCAAATTTTAAATTAGAAAGAATTCAAAATTAAATAACTATCTATAATTTAATTTTAATTACAATTAAACTCCTATTGTACACATTGTACAATAAGACTATTGTCTCCTCATACTTTCCCAAAAACTTCCTATCACGGCAAGTTAAAACTAGTCTTAATCCTTCCACTTCCTAACATCATTCACTCTTGAAACAAACTTTTCAGCAACTCAGCAAGTAACACGACAGTTTTTTTTTTAGGATTGAGTCATCCACCTAAATATCAACATTAAAACATACAAATAACAATAACATTAGCAAAAACTTGTACTATTAAAAATTTAGATACTATTAATGGATAAGAGATTAAGGGGACGGTTGTTCACGCAGATATTGTCATCACAATGGCAAGTTGGTTTGCAAACAACGCCGACAACAAAACATTGGCAAACGCGTCAGTGCAGGTAGAATGGAGACAGAGACACGTGCTGGGCTACCGACGCTTTTTAAACAATTTTAACAGTTACTGTTCTTGCACATGCAACCATCATGACATTTTTTGCTAGCATGTTTGCACGGACATATCTTACGCATACATCCACCGCTACAAGCACAAAATAGTTGATTTTTTCCTTGCTCTCCTTGCCCTCCTTGTCCTCCTCCTTGCGTTCCTTCTTGGCTTCTTCCTTTAAAGGAGCATCCAACAAGAAAAAGATCCAATACTTGGACAGACATTTTCTTTTTTAGAAAATTAGATAGAAGAAGATGAGGGCAACGAAATCTTTGATGTTATGAACTATATATGTAGACACTGTTCAGTACGGAATAGGAGAAAGAGAGTTTATACTATTCACTAAGAGAGTTTATTTGTTGCAAGAAGCTATCCTGTAGATGTTAGAAGTTAGAATCGCATCCTCCACCACACGTGTGATTTTAATTATAGACACATATGAAGCCGTTTAGAATCCGTTTACACTGCTAAAACTTTTTTAGATATTCAAAAATTAAAAAATATATATAAAAGTTAAAAAAATAAATACACATTCTTTCTATTTCTTGGTAAGCACATTGACAGAGAAAGGATCTTGTATTTTTCTGCTTATCTAAAAAAATATTAAATTAAATATTAAGTTTTTAATTTTTTTGTCAATAAACCTTAAAAACGACCATATATGAAACGAACACTGAATAATTTATAATAAACAAGATATCTTATTTAATTTTTCTTGTCATATTAGGGTGATGAGTAAATTTATCTCTATATATGTTTGGCTTAAATGATATGTTGAGATATTTTAATTTATAATATGTTTGCCTTTTTTTATTTTTCTATTTTCCTCCTAATAACAAATCATTTAATTAATAAACTTTAGCATCACAATTAACCCATTTAACTAATTAAAGTAATGTATTTTGTGTATAATTTTTCTCTTTGTTTTATTGGGTGCATACTAACTGTGCTAAGATCAATTATCTTATTTTCTATTAAAATATCTCAACATATTATTTAAGCCAAACATATATGGAGACAAACTTACTTATTACCCTAATATAACAAAAAAAAAAAAATTAAATAAGATATCTTACTTATTATAAATTATTCAGTGTTCGTTTCATATACATTAGTTTTCAACGTTTATTGCCAAAAAGCCAAATAGAAAACTCAGTTTTCAATTTAATATTTTTTAGATAAGAAAAAAAATACAGGATCCTTTTCCTGTCAATGTGCATACCAAGAAATAAAGAGTGTATTTATTTTTTATTTTTATATATTTTTTAATTTTTGAATATATAAAAAATTTTAGCCGTGTAAACCGATTCTAAATGACTTTATATGTGTCCACAATTAAAATCACACGTGTGGTGGAGGACGTGGTTATGACTTTTAACATTTAAAGGGATAACTTGTTACAGTTAGTAAACTTTTTTTTTAACCTATATCATATAGGAAGAGTTTTAAGAAAACATCAGTGTTCCACTTATTTTAACCGTTGATCTAAATTATAAAAAGTATATATAATTATTAATTGAAATCAAAGATTAAAACAATTAGAACACCGGTATTTTGGTACACTTAAAATTTTTCCTATCATATATGGTAAGTAATAAATGATATATATATATATGGTCACACCAATATACATTAATATGGAAATGTTAGGGTCAATAAATTTTGTGATTTGTAGTAATCAATTAGTTATTATTAGTATTTTTAATGTTGTGAAATTTTATTCAGTATATATTAATAAAAGTGCTAACCTTCTAGATTTTTTCAATTAATATATAGGGCAATTTGATGAGAGCATTTTCGTATGGTTAGAAATTTCATACAAAATAATTTCTGTTAGTAGTATAGTTCCCAACCAACTAACAATACTCAAATCAAATTTAAAAGAATTGGTTGTTACAAGTACAAACCTCAATGAAAAATGAACCGAAGTATTTAAACTTCGGGTCGTCTCACAAGGAATTGCAATGAAGTGCTTAATTATTGGCAAGAAAAAATAAGTAACAAGAAAGTAAATAACAAGAACTAATAAAAGAAAGAAAAAGTACTCTTGGCTAGACATAGGTAATTGAGATCACCATCCTTGTCTACAAATCAAATATTCACAATTATGAGGGACCAACCCATTAAGTCTACTTCTAAAAGCTTTAAGTACGTACAAATAGGCTTGATCAACATCAATCCATAAGTCCCAACCTAGCTACTAATTGACTTAGTAGTAGGCTAGTGTCAATGGTTATCAAATTGACCACATAGGATTCTCAAATCACCAATTCAATGAGACCTAATGACTCACGGTCACTCAATTCCCTTAACCTAGGCCAAGAGTGAAGAAACTAATAAAAAATTAGAGAAAACATTTTATCAAACACCTAGAGTGCAAGAAAAGTAAACATCATAAAATACAAGAATTAAAAAACTCATAACTAACATAAGCAAGAAATCAACAATAACAATGAAGATAAACATAAAAAGGACATGGAAACATAAAATTGCATTAAAAGAAATCAAGATCTAACAATGGTTTATCAACATAAAAGAGAGCAAAATAAAGGAATTGACAAGTAAAACTAGAAGAGTAAAGATGTAACAACAAGAAATTGAAATGAAAAACTAAATCAAAACAAGAATTAAAAGTTGGATTTAAGAGAATGTGACCTAAACTACCCTAAATTCTAGAGAGAAGGGAAAGCTTCTCTCTCTAGAATTCTACCTACAACATGATGAAAAACTAAAATATGAGTCTCCCCCATCAATCCATTGCCATCCTTGGGTTCAAAAGCATCAGAAATGAGTTGGATTGGGTCCAAAATGTGCTAGAATTTGCTGGCCACGAGTTGCTTAAAATGGCCCACGCTGATCCTACAACGCGCACGCATGAGTGACGCGTGCGCGTCACCTAAACGCTAGGCAACTATGACAAATTTTATATCATTTTAAAGCTCCAGATGTTAGCTTTCCAACGCAACTAGAACCGCCTCATTTGGACTTCTATATCTCAAGTTATGATCGATTAAGTGCAAAGAGGTCAGGCTTGACAGCTTTGCGATTCCTTCATTTCTTCATGAGTTCTCCCACTTTGCATGCTTTTCTTCATTCCTTCAACCCAATCTTTGCCTTATAATCCTGAAATCACTTAACAAATATATCAAGACATCGAATAGAATTAAAGTAATTTAGCTATTTTGAGGCCTAAAAAGCATGTTTTCACACTTAAGTACAAATTTAGGGAGAATTACAAAACCATGCTATTTTATTGAATAAATGTGAGAAAAGTTGATAAAATCCCCTAAATTCAACACAAGATAAACCACAAAATTGGGGTATATCAAACCTCCCCACACTTAAAGCAAGCATGTCTTCATGCTAAGAATAAAGAAGGATAAGAAAAGGGGTATGAACATTTATTCAATACAAAGAAACTATATGCACCTATCTATATGAATGCAACTAAATGCAAGATGATTCTATGTACTTGATTAAAAGTAAATCAATCTCCAAGAACATATATGAGCAAGTAGGGCTAACATAGTATGATGATTCATGAATCCTACCAATTCAAATATAAAAATGAAGTTCAAATAAACTTGCAAGAAGAAAGCTCATTAAAGCCGGGAACTAATCAAACTTTCCATGATTTGTTCTTCATCTAACAATCAACAATTATTCAATGCATGCGTACATTTATCATGAGGACTTATTCATAGGTTGTAATGGGGCTAGGGTAAAGGTAAGGATGTATATGGTTAAGTGAGCTTGAAATTTGAATCTTTGATTAACCTAAACTCTCACCAAACACATATAACAACCTATATAATTCTAATACAATGCCTAGCTACCCATGATTCCCACTTTTTCACATACTCATGTATTCTCTTTAATTCACATTCCATATGCATTGTTAGTATTACTTTGCTTTGGGGTATTTTTGTCCCCTTTTTATTGCATTTCTTTTTTTTCTATATATATATATATATTCTATTTTTTCTTTTTCTTTTATTTATATATATATATTTTCTTTATTTTGTATTATATTTTTTTTAATAAAGTATATATAAGAGTATCAATGCATATGGTTTAAACATAATGAATACATGAGTATATACCCAATTACCAATATTTTCAACAAAAATTAAAATTAAAATTTTACCTCAACCAATGTCCCAAGTTTTCCATACCCAAATGATACACACCCTCACTAGCCTAAGCTAATCAAAGATCTAAATTAAAGGACATTTATTATTTTTCACTTAAGGAAAGTGATGTGCTAAATTAAGAACAAAAGGGATTAAGTAAGCTCAAAATTGGCTAACAATGGTTGATGAAAGATAGGCTATTTGGGTAAGTGAGCTAAATGAAATGATGGCCTCAATCATATAAATGCATGTATACATGGAATAATGGACATAAAGAATCAAAAAAATCAAAAAGAGAATAATTCACACAAGAATGAAAATAAATGGTTATAAGATGTAACCACACAATTGGGCTCAAAACTCACATGCTTGTGTTCTTAGCTCAAAAACCATGTTCTAAAATAAATTCTTCAAGCAAGTTCAAAAATTTTTTTTTCAAATTGGTAGGTGCCCTAAAAATAGTTTTCTTGGAAAAGAAGTCATCACCCTAACCAAGTAGCCCTAACATAAAAAGAAGTGGTAAAATATGTACAAATTCTAACTAACATGCAACCTATCATGCAATGCAACAACTAGCTAACATTGGTGTTGAAAAGAAAAGGAAGTGGTTACCCACGGAGATCGGTCGAATGACCTCCCCACACTTGAATATTGCACCGTCCTCGGTGCATGCAAAGAAGAGCAAGGTGGACGGGTTGGTACAATTGATGATCTCCTTCAAAAGATTGTGCAGATGAACTTGTTTGTTGTCCCATTTAGAAACCTTTCCATTCCTTTCCTTCTTGGTGGCCAACCTAAAGGGAAAGAAAAAGAAAGAAAATTAAGCCTACAACAAAGATGTCAAAGCAATAGAACATAGGCGGGGGCCAATGCCAAAGAAGAGTAAGGTTCTCACTACATGTTAGCTATGCATGTAGGTGAGAAAACAATATAAGCTAAGGCATATCACTATACTTGATGCAAGGGTAAAGTCAAAGCATAAAGAGCATGTTGAGCATCAAGTTCAAACGGAAATTGACACAAACAAGGTTAGGGATAAGCATGAGAGTATTTGGTCCTATCCTAACACAATGACAATAATGTACAAAAACAAGGGATCATGAGTTAGGAAGGACTAAAGCATTAATCTTATGTGTAGAGCAAATATTACAATAAATACCAAACAAGTCACGAAGCACCAAGATTAACCAAGAAATTCTCAACAATTGAGTGAAAGAATTTGACACCATTATTAAAATAAGAAATTTAAAAAAGAAACTAAAAACAAGTTATAAGAACAAAATTAAAATTCAATGGATGATAATATGCAAATGCAACATATGAAAGAAAATGAAAATTAAGAAAAATGAGAAGGGGAAAATTGAAAAGAATGGAAGAGAGAAAGTAAGAAAGGAAGGAGAAAGAAGAAGAAAGGAGAAAGAAGAAGAAGGGAAAAGAAGAAGAGAACAGAGCAGAAACAGGGGAAACAGGGCAAGGAGGGCGACGAGTAAGCGTCACCCACGCGTGCACGTGGAAGGCGTGGGGGACAAGTGACGCATAAGCGTTGTCCACGCGTACGCGTGGAATGCAGAAAACACAAATGACGCGTAAGCGTGGGTAGCAGTTCTGCTCCCTGCGCAGTTCTCGCGCAAATTTCGCACAACTCTCTGGTTTTTGTACCAGGCGTTGCGGAAGTGCACTCGACGCGTGCGCATCGGCCATGCTTATGCATGGCGTGCACTTTTTTTTAAGGGCATAAAATAGAAATAGGGCATTCTCCTAATCTATAAGCATTCTAAGGCAACTAAAATTAAATTAACAACAAATCTTTGGCTTTGAAAAAGTTTCAAATCAAAACAAACGAAACTTACACTTTAAGCAAAATACGACTTAACAACAACTATTCTAATCAAAACATGAATTTAACAAACAACCTATCAATAAAAGCAAAATGTATAAGAGGATAGAAAAAAAGAAAAACTACTTACAATGGCAACTCAATTCATTTATTGGTTATATTTACAAGAGAATGGAAAGAGTTTACCATGGTGGGGTGTCTCTCACCTAACACTTTTAGTTTAAGTCCTTAAGTTGGACATTTGGAGGCTCCTTGTCAAAGGTGGTTTATGCTTGTATTCATCCTTGAACCTCCAAGAATGCTTGCTCCTCAAACGGTTGTCAGAATTTCCAACTATCTTCACCAAGCTTGGGTGAGGTTCTTCCCAAGATATGAGCTCCCAAAATTGGTCTTCATGCTTTGACCCGAGATCCCATATCTTATTTTCACACCCATTTTCTAATTGATCATCATGATTCCACTTGGGTGGTAGGCACATAGAATTCTTCTTAGAGCACCAAATTCTCTCCTATACCCACCACAATTTGGTTCTACACCAACCATTACTATTCAACTTTGAGCACGCAACCATCATGAACTTAGAGTGATGTTTCCAACCACTACACAACTCTCTCTTACTCTTAACTCCACAAAGAGCTCTAAGTTGACCATCAGTTTCAATCAAACCATATTCAAGTGAGAAGGTAAAGTTTAGGGATAAGACCCACTTGAATGTTGTGTAGGATGGTGACTTAGGAAGGGAGACCTCCCCACACATGACAATGCGAGGTCTACTCCCTTGTGCTCTTCTTTGGTTACCCTCACCTCTTGACAAGCATCTTCCATGTCCTCTTCTTGACAAAGTTCTTCACATTCAACCACTTCTTCACCAACGTCTTCTAGCTCTTCTCCACTCTTCATGTCACAACTTGGGGTAATGTGGAACTTATCTCAACATCTACCTCAATTTCAATAGGAGAAGATTCCTCAAATACCAAAGGATCATATGTTGGTGTGGCTCATCTTCAAGAGGAAGATTTGTTATTTGCTCGCCTTCTTCCAATTCTTCATCATTCATTATATGCTTATGAGGTTGCGCATTATCCTCCTCAACATCATCTTCAAGTTCAATGGAAGAAAGTTCAACAACTTCCACAAAATCATCAACAACGTCACTTGGTGTGGAAGTGCTCTCAAGCTTGAAATCCACCTCTTGTTCAACTTTGCCTAGGCTTTCAACCACTTCTTCTTCATCAACAATCTCCATCCTTTCCACTTGTTGCACGACACACTCCATGCTCCGCTTTTCGATTGATTCTCCACATTCATCTGTAGAGATGCTTTGTCTACGGTGTGAATCCCATGCGTCCAAGTTGGCTTTAATTTTGGCAAGGTTAGCCTCGATAGCTTCATTCATTGGTGCACAAAAATTACACTCACACTATGTAATTCCACACAACTAACCAGCAAGTGCACTGGGTCGTCCAAGTAATACCTTACGTGAGTAAGGGTCGATCCCACGGAGATTTTGCTTGAAGCAAGCTATTGTTATCTTATTATTCTTAGTCAGGATACCAATAGGTTCTTTAGTTCAATTGTAAAAAAGTGAAGAGCATGAAAGGAGTAATTGTTACGCAGTAATGGAGAATGTGTTGGAGTTTTGGAGATGCTTTGTCTTCTGAATCTCTGCTTTCATACTGTCATCTCTTCACGCACGCAAGGTTCTTCTATGGAAAGCTGTGTGTTGGTGGATCACCATTGTTAATGGCTACCATCCGTCCTCTTAGTGAAAATGGTCCAAATGCGCTGTCACCGCACGGCTAATCATCTGTCGGTTCTCGATCATGTCGGATTAGGATCCATTGATCCTTTTGCGTCTGTCACTACGCCCAACACTCGTGAGTTTGAAGCTTGTCACATTCATCCAATCCCTGATCCTACTTGGAATTACCACAGACAATGTTTAGACTTCCGGATTCTCAAGGATGCTGCCAATGGATTCTAGCTTATGCCACGAAGACCTCTGATTAAGGAATCCAAGAGATACTCATTCATTCGAATGTAGAATAGAGGTGGTTGTCAGGCACGCGTTCATAGATGAGAATATGATGAGTTCACAGATCATCACATCATCATAGTTAAGTGCGAATGAACATCTTAGATAAAAACAAGCGTGTTTGAATAGAAAACAGAAATAATTGCATTAATTCATCGAGACGCTGCATAAAGAGTACAAAGTTCAGATCTAAAAGTCATGAGATACAAAATAAATCTCTAAAAGTGTTAAAACTAAACTAGTAACCTAGGTTTACAGAAAATGAGTAAACTAAGATGGAATGCAGAAACCACTTCCCACGGTGTTGCGGGTGATAAACAATTTACGTTTATTTGCTCAATATTTTTAACTACTCTTATCCATACATACTATTGCATTTTAATTTGCCTATTATGACTTGAGAAAAATGTCGACTTATAATTGCTAATATTAATCCTCTCTTATTACCATTAGATGCCTTGATATGTGTTTTAATGCTTTCAGATATTATAAGGCAGGATGGCTCAGAGGATGGAAAGGAAGCATGCAAAATGGAAGAATACAAATAAGTTGGAGAAATTGCTAAGCTGTCCAGCCCTGACCTCTTCCACTCAAATGGCCTATAACTTTAGCTACAGAGGTCTAAACGACGCGGTTCTAGTTGCGTTGGAAAGGCTAACGTCTGGGGCTTCGATTTGATATATAATTTGCCATAACTGCCCTAACGCCAGACGACGCGAATGCGTGATCACGCGGACGCGTGACCTGGCAGGAACTCAACCCGCGCGGCCGCGTGAGCCATGCGGCCGCGTGACCATGCGGCCGCGTACTTTTCCTTGACCTGTATGGACCAGAAAGCGCTGGAAGGACTTCTGGACTGTTTTCTGACCCAGTTTCGGCCCTAGAGAACACAATTACAATTAAAGTTATGCAAAAAGAGGCTTCTATCCTCTGTTAGAATTTTAAAGGATTCTTCCACTTAGGATTAGGGACTTCAACTCTTAGTTCAAGTTCTTTTAATTTTCCATTAGTTATGAATTCTAGTCAATTATTCTTTTAATGCAACAGTTTCAATTTTTTGCTTTTTTTTTTATTTTTTTTTTTTTTCTTCTTTTGGTTGGTATAGAATTTAACTAGTGACTAAAAAATCTTAGAAAGAGTCCATAACTAGCTCCGAAAAATAGGACCTGAGGATCAAAATGATTCAACTTATTACCTCATATAGAGGTAACAAATGAAAAAATCAATTTCATCACAATTGATAAATATGGAACTCAGTTCTACCTTGCCAAGAGCTTTATTAGTTATTTTTAACGACTTGTTATTTTACATTAACTTGTTTCCTATTTCAAAAACCCCAAAAACATATCTTTTTCATAACCCAATAATAAATCATACCTCCCTGCAATTCCTTGAGAAGACGACCGAGTTTAAATACTTCGGTTATCAATTTCAAAGGGGTTGTACTTGTGACAACCAAAAACTTTTGTAAGAAAGGAATTCTTGTCGGTCTAGGAAGCTATACTTACAAACCGGGAATTTTTTGTGAAATTCTAGATCGCGCGAGAGTTTCGTTCTTCAAAATGGCCACCGTTGCCGGGGGAATTGCAAACGTGTGCCTTATTATTGGTTATTGTAAATATTTTGCATAAAAAAATTTTAATTTTTATTTAAAATTTTTTATCTTATCTTTTTTTTTTCAAAAAATCATATCTTTTCAAAAATCTTATCTTATCTTTTTTTTTCCAACAATCATATCTTTTCAAAATCTTATCTTATCTTTTTTTTTTTAAAAATC